>NW_025106785.1:0-33604 GCF_013123115.1 Colletes gigas
AATTACGATCGTGACCACGCGGTCGAACATAACCTACGCGAGTTACAAGTTAATTACGCGCTTCGTCGTTGGCATGTATTGTGATGGGAAGAAGGGAAATTTTGGAGAGGGGTCGCTTAAATTTTGATTGTGCGGTTTTGACCGTTACTACCCGAGTTAATCCGTCGTCGCCGGGGTGGCACTCGATTATTCGTCCTCGTTCCCAGCTGCAGGGTGGTAAATTCGGATTGCGAATTAGAACGAGTTGACCGACCTTGACCAGGTTTTGGATGGTTCGCCATTTTGGGCGTTGATGGAGAGTATGAAGGTAATCATTTTGCCAGGCTTTCCAAAAGGTTTCGGTTAGTTTTTGAAGGAGCTGCCAACGCGACAAGCGATTTTCTTTAATTTCTAGTACGCTCGGTTCCGGGTTTGATACGAGAGGAGTGCCAATTAAGAAGTGGCCTGGGGTTAGTACGGAAAAATCGTCTAAGCAGTCCGACATTGCTCCGAGGGGTCTTGAATTGAGACATGCTTCAACCCGGCACAACATCGTTGTCATTTCTTCAAAGGTAAGTGTATGGGACCCTATTACGCGTTTAAGGTGGTGCTTGGTACTTTTCACGGCTGCTTCCCATAGGCCCCCGAAATGAGGTGCATTTGGGGGCAAGAATACCCAAGCGACTCCGGAAGAGGCTAGTGCGTTTCTGAGGTTGGAGTCCTCTTGTGCAGACTGGAAAGCCGAGGCTAGTTCGCGATTGGCGCCTTGGAATGTTGTGCCGTTGTCGGAATAAAGTTTGGTTGGAAGACCACGCCGGGACACAAATCTATGGTAGGCTGCTATGAATGCTGCGGAACTGTAATTGCTTACTAACTCGAGGTGGATTGCTTTTAATGTCAGACATACGAAGACTGCGATGTATGCCTTCATGGATTTGTGTCCGCGCCCAGGAGCAGTTCGGATGAGAACCGGACCCGCATAATCCACGCCGGTATGTACGAACGGACGCTCGACTCTGGTTACGCGGGGCGCGGGTAAATCTCCCATGAGCTCATGAGGTGAGGTAGCCCTTTCACGTGCGCACTCCACGCACTGGTACAGGACTGCCCGGATTGTCGTTCTTGCTCTAAGGATCCAGTATTCACTTCGGAGGTGAGCGAGAAGGAGTTGAGGACCGGCATGCAACAAAGTTCGGTGAGTATGGTTAATTAAAAGGGTTAGGAGTGGGTGTGTTTTGAGGATGATTGGATTTTTTGCCTTTTCAGAAAGATCAGAGTTCATCAGTCGCCCTTTGGCGCGTATTAGACCGTTTGCATCGATGTACGGGTTTAGAGAAATCAGAGAGCTTGATGTTGAGACCCGTCTCGATGCCTTCAACCGCTCTAGCTCGGGTTGAAATACATCGCTCTGGATCTTTTTCAACCAGAACAGTTTTGATTGACTAATCTCATCAGGGGTCAGCACTAGGATCGCGTTATTACTCGGAGACTCCAATTTGGTAAGTTCCGCTTTTCCCGATTTTCTTCGGAGGTTTTGTACGAAACGTTTCAAGTACGCGGTTATCCGAAGCAATTTCGGCCAGGACGAATACCGAGTCTCCAATTCCCATGTATTTAGGGTTGTTGACATGCTAGGAATTTCGTGCGTGGTTTCCTCGAGTGAGGCTTCTCGGAATGGTCTTGGCTCTGATTTCGGCCAAGAGTTGGAAGTTTCACGCAGCCAACAAGGCCCTGACCACCATAATGGATGAGGAATTAATTTTGATAGCGGTATTCCACGGGAAGCGCAGTCAGCGGGATTGTCTTCTGTTGGAACGTGATGCCAGTGTGCGGTTGGAATCAGAGTTTGGATCTTGGCGACCCGGTTTGCTATGAACGTTTTCCAACGTGATGGTGGTTGGTTTACCCAGGTGAGCGTTATGCTCGAATCTGTCCAACAGTGGCATTCCACCTGACATTTCAATGCGGTTTGGACAAACTTTAACAGGCGTGCGAGCAGAAGTGCAGCGCATAACTCTAAGCGAGGAACGCTAACTGTTTTCACAGGGGCCACACGAGATTTGGCCATGGCGAGCCTGATACAGACGGAGCCATCTTGAAGAACATTACGTACATAAACAACGGCAGCATATGCTGCTGTTGATGCGTCGGCAAACCCATGGAGGCTTTGATTGGTTTGGATGCTCGTCGACAATTTTCGTGGGATTGACAAGTGTTTCAGCTCCGATAACTGGCGACAAAGAAATTGCCATTCGGTTTGGATTTCTTGTGGGACATAATCATCCCAATCGGACTTCAACGACCATAGTCTTTGAATAAGAATCTTTCCGGAAATTACGAAGGGGGTGATCCATCCCAGGGGGTCAAAAATTTTGGCTACTGATGAAAGGATCATGCGTTTGGTCATAGGGCTGTTTGCGACAGGTTCGACTTGAAGTTGGAATTGAAATTGATCAAGCCCGGGATTCCAAATCAAACCGAGGACGGACGTGCTTTCGTGGTCGTTCAGGGATTTGCCTAACGCAAGGCCGTGCTCCGAAGGATCGATGTCAGAAAGAAGTTCGGAGTGGTTACTTGCCCATTTCCTCAACGAAAACCCACCTTGAGCTAACAGGGCCGTCGTTTGGTTTCGAATTTGGAGGAGCGAAGCTATGCTGTCACTTCCGAAAAGAAAATCGTCAACGTACACCTGATCGTTTAGGACTGGAACTGCATGAGGGTACTTTGATCCCTCGTCCTCGATCAGCTGTTTGAGGACACGAAGGGCCAAATATGGTGCTGGAGTTGTGCCATAGGTTACGGTAAGGAGTTGATATTCTTCGACAGGATCTGATGGAGATTCACGCCAGAGAATTCTTTGGAAGTTTACATCGTGGTCATCGACGCGGATTTGTCTGTACATTTTTGCTATGTCGGCGGAATATACGAATTGGAATTGGCGCCATCGCAAAAGAATTGATGCTAGGTCTTGCTGTAATTTAGGACCACTATACAAGTGGTCATTGAGTGATTGACCATTGGAAGTCCTTCTGGAGGCATTGAACACGACACGAAGACGTGTTGTTTTACTGGTTTGGCGGAATACGGCGTGATGGGGGATGTAATAAATTTGGTTACTCGGTTGTTGTGGAGATTCGACTTTTCTCATATGCCCAAGAGATTGATATTCCTTGAGAAACGCACGATATTCGGTTTGGAGAGTATGGTTTCGGTGAAAACGATTCTCTAAAACGCGGAGGCTGCTTAAGGCTCCGGGCCGGGATTCGCCTAATGGAATTGGAGGCTCGCAAGTGAATGGCAAACGGACTATGTACTGACCCGTGATGTTTCGCGAATGTGTTTTTCGAAAATGGGTTTCACAAATTTTCTCATCCGGTGTTAACAGGGTCGAGACTGGAATATCCTCAAGCTCCCAGAACTTTCTGAGGTTCTGATCTAGGCGGTCAAGGATAGTAAGATGGTGAAAATGGATTGAGGACTCACTTGACGAAGAAAGAGGACCGGACAGAATCCAGCCGAGCGTGGTGTTTTGGGCTGTGGGTGCGCACGCTGGGCCTTTCCTCACCCCCTGCAGAAGAAGCTGTCCGTAAATATCGGCTCCAATTATTAAGCTGATTGGTTCGGAGCTCATGGGATCCTTATCCGCTAGATTGAGCCCTGAAAGGTGGGACCATTTAGTTGATAAGTTCGAACGCGGTGGTACATACCTCGTGAGTTTGTCAATTATGATCGCGTGCGCTGTATATGCCGGTTCGGATCTCTCTAGCGGTGTGAGAACGATTGGTGCGACGTAACGTGCAAAGGACTGAGTCTCTCCGATGCCACTAATCTTGGTAAATTGTGTCGATTTATCAAGACGGAGTAGTTGAGCTAAGGACTCGGTAATGAGTGTCGCTGCTGAGCCTTGATCGAGTAGCGCTCTTACAACAATGCACCGGCCATTCCGTGAGCGCACTCGAACTCTAGCTGTAGAAAGGAGAATGTTTGTTTTGATCGGTTTATTAGAGGCTAGATTTAAAACGTTCGTTACTTCGTGATCGGAGGCGGCGGGACTCGTCCTTTGTGCGACATTGGAGGCGTCATTGGTATTGCGAAAATGTAACAGGGTATGATGTTTCGATTGGCACTCCTTGCAACAATGAGCGCTCTTGCATTGTATAGTCGAGTGTGTCGATGAAAAACAATTAATGCATCGTTCTTGCTTTCGGATAATCGTGTATCGCTCCTGTGGAGTTTTTGCTAAAAAACTAGGGCATTGGTAAATGAGATGGTGCTGTTTACAGACCGCGCATGATAATTGATTTGTTGTTGTAGCGAGTGCTGTAACTGGTTTGGAGCGAATAAATTTTGTTCTGTCATATTCGGGTTGTTTTTCGCGTTTTATAGACGGCATTGCTTCTAGCGCGTGAATTCTTTTTTCCAGAAACGCATCAAATTCGTGATAAGTCGGATACTCGGAAGTGTCACCTAAATTAAACTCCCACGCTTTACGGGTTGCGCGATCTAATTTCTGTACACCGAGATAAACTATTATATCACTCCACGAGTCGACTGGCCGACCAAGGTTACGGAGCATTTGAACGGTGATATTGATTTGGTCACGCAACGGTCGAAGTTCTGTTGACGTTTCGGACGAAATTGACGGTAGAGAAAACAACGTGTTCAAATGCGTGGTTATAAGACGTCGCTTATTTTCGTAACGCGATGTGATTGTTTTCCACGCGACAGTAAAATTATTATCGGTTATAGGTAAATGGCTCACGGTTCGGTTGGCTTCGCCCTTGAGCGACGAGCATAAGAAGTGTAGGCGCTCCACGTTCGACAACGCCTCGTTGTTTATGACCATAGAGGTGAACCTGTCCCGGAAGCTCTCCCACTCCCCGAACTCTCCTTCGAACGTTGGAAGACTGATCCTGGGAAGGTGAACCGTAGGTCGTGACGTCACGGAATTTGAAGAATATCCGTTTGCAGCTGGCGTCTCGGGTGGAGGTGCGACTCTTGAGAGCATTTCGGCCATGAAGTCGAGGGCTTCCTGGAAGTTGTCCTCGCATCTGGAGAAATGGTCTTCGGCGAAATACGGAATGGTGGCTTTCGTCTTCGGATCGACACTGGCTGCGAGTTTTGCATCCCAGTCTTGACACTGATGAAAGGCTTCCTTCAGCAGTCCGATTCGATTTTGTATAACGGTAGCGGTCATTTTGGATTGACCCAGTTTTTTGAAATTGGCAAGCGCTCGTTCGACTGACCGCATTGCTTGTGTTTGTTTATAAAACAGTTCTTCAAGCGAACTCATGGTCGTTAACGGTTGGATTCTCTTTCAGATGAAAACGGTCGTTCAATTCCTTTTCCTCGACGTCAATCCGGCTCGAAGGACCAATGTTTCGGTTTGGTAAAGAGGGTTAAAGAGAGAGGCTGGGATTTTTTCCAACAAAAAGGAAATTGACGCTCCGAGGAGAAATCGGAAAATTGGCGGAAATCGAAAGAGACCAAATCACGTCAATTATCGTGTATTTCTATACAATAGTCACAAGGAATTACTGCGTAATAAACAGATACTTAAAACACAATACACTGGTTTTAATTAAACTCGGTTCAAAGGCGTTGAGAATCACTTGGTTGGTTAAGCACGTGTTGTCGCTTTGGTTGTTACACGGTAATGAATTCAAAAAGGCGTGCGCACCTCGTTAGCGGTCTCGAGGTGGCTAAATCGGCGCGAGGTAGCGCGATGGTCGCGGCCCATTGGCGCGATGCTTAACCGCTACATTATCTATTAAGAGTGCCGCGTCACCGGTTACATTAGTTTTCAAATAATGTAGTTTTTGAATATTCGTGAGCCACTTGTTTGAGTAGCGAGCGTTTCGAATAAACCACGGAAGTTTCCCCATTGATTGAAGTCTCCGGAAAACTTCGGAAGCGAAAGACGCGGTAATTGCGATGATGCGGAGGCAACAGAATCGTGACAAATAGAAACGTTACTTTGATCAGACTGGGTTTTACTACCGACGTCCAGCTGGGCGATGGCGTCGCTGAGGAAGTCCGAAGCGTCGAAGTAGGCGTCCTCCGCGTCGAGAAAAGTGTTGTCCTTGAAGTAGGAGATGCCCTTATGGTCCTCCGCTTTGGTGGACTGGAGTATCAACTGGTGGGTTGCACGGCATTCGTCCCATAGTTTCTCCAAATTCTCCTTTCGATTTTTTGCCCTGGCCAACGAAACTTGAGCCTTCGGGAGTTTCTTATAATTCACGATCACTCGTCATATCGCGGCAATCGTGGTGATTTGCTGTATAAAAAGGCCTTCTGCTCTTTCGGCCATGATTACAGTTCGAAATGAGCGCGAGTCGAGTAATTAGCCTCAAAGAATCAAACAATGTTCAGCGATGACCTCGCTAGAATCACACACGCGGGTAGGCGTGGAGAGGATAAAGTCACACTTTTGAAACTTGAGTTAACGAAACAGCGCGAAGGGAGCGGATTGTAACGGTCCTAACAGGTCTCCGTCCAACTGTAGAGCGGGGAGCGAGTCAAGAAGGTCACGGCAGTTTTTCGAAACCAATAGTCTTAATTTTAATATGGCTCACACCGAACTCCGTACGCGAGCACAACCGAACTTTTGCAGACACAGTCACAGCGGTTAATCCGGCTCGAAGGACCACTTTGTATCGTCTCGGCCTATGTTTAGCACACCGATTCGAAGGAAGGATAAAAACTGGCCCACTGAACTGAGGATAGTTCGGATATCAATTTTTTGTAACGTACTTTATTTTTCTCCCTTCGCTTCCTCTTCGGGAGGAGCCTGACGAGCTCCCGGTTTATGAAATTGTTTGGTGTGAATCGACTCGCACTTCCAGACAGACTGTGAGCGAGGCGAGCAGTTAAAATTTCGTATTCGCCGGCCGGGTAAGAAAAACAATCCGGCGAGACTCAGGCGTGGTCGCGGAACGACACTAATGTCAAACTGTGTTGACGAACTGCCAGCGGTTACACCGAGGCGCTTTGAATATGTGATTTGAACACAGACGTTGACCGTTTATAATTTTAATGTATCACTAATTCACATGAATAAACAAACGAGCACACCGAAAATATAACAAATTAACAGATTAACAAATTAACAAATAATCACGAAAATTGAGAGGCGAGTTTCGCCAAAATCGTTCGAAACTTCGGTTCGGTACGGTTAAGGTCACCGTGGTAGCACAATGCTGGGTTTTGTTGACTGTTAAAAACGTTCGGAGATCGCGCAATGCGATCCGGCTCAGCCAAGCGTTACAAGCGAAATCGGCCGAATTTTAGCGAAGCGCGAGCACGATCGCACGGGAGCTCGCGCATGCTCGCTAGCGCGGGACATTCCAGTTTAGCCGGCGGAGAGCGCGACGGTCGGAGGAATTTTCCGTACGACGAAACGGAACACCGATATTAAAAAAAAATGGTCCCATTTGATTTCAGCGATAGTTGTGGCGGCCGGTGCAACAGGCACGGCGCCACATAATATAAACACTGGCGCAGAAACGTAAACCTTAAACCGACTCTCTGTCGCTAGCGATACGCGACGCCCTTAGACAACGGCCGTCCTAGGAAAGGAATCTCAAGTGTGATTCCTAGGACGGTCGAACGGCGTACAAGGAGACCCACGACGGGGCCCGACTTGGGCAGTCCGACGCCAACGCCCGAACGACTCGGTCGAATAAAGTTATACATACAAACACGTGTACGTCTTTCTCCGTCACCCACAATAGTGTTGGAGAAAAAGTTTTAGTAATGCCTCTACTTCATATGTGAAGTACGTGCCAAGCGACCCGATCGACGTACCGGCAACCCCGGAGGCATACAGGGTGTCCCCGCTACGAAAAAATTTCATCAATAGTTATTGAAGTGTCGCGACTGTCACACTTTAGCGGGGGCACCCTGTATTATTGCGTCGCGGCATCGTGCGCTTCGGCCGGGTTTTGTTTTGTTTCCAACGTAAACAAACTGAACTAAGCGGTTGTCGAGATGAGTGAGGAGTCATCAAAAGATACAACTAAAAGGAAGGTTACAGAACATGGAAAGAAAGACAAAAACAATTCATCCAGTAAAGGCGGGAAGCGACAAAAAGTTACACCACCAATTTCGGATAATTTCGATGATGACAGTAGTGATGAGTCATCAATTATCGATACAAATGAAAGGAAGATTACGGCATGCGAAGAAAGGCAAAAACAATTCAACCAGTAAAGGCGGGAAGAGACAGAAAATTATTACACCACCAATTTCGGAAAGCTCAGAGAGTGATCCTGACTTCAATTTTAAAATGGGCGAATTACCAGTAACTAAAAAAATGCCTTTGGTAACAACTCAGCCTCAACAATCATCGTGTTCGTCATGTACCGCATTGCAGGACCAAATGAAAAATTCATTGAAAGGCAATTATGATAAACTGTTAGATAAATCAAAATGATTGAAAGCAACAAATTTCTCGTCCGTTCAACAATACTTTTACGTAATTTTTACAACCATAAAATTTATTGTAGATTTAAGCTGCACCGTAGAGAAGCAATATCAAATGTTATTAACACGAATGAGCCAACTGGGTAGCCAAGTGGTTGAGCTCAAACTGACGATCCAGCAATTAGAAAAAACAACAGTAGTGAACTGTGATGTAAATTCTGATTTTGAACAGAATTGGAAATTATTGCTTCCCTGCAATACCAAAGAAGAATTTCAAGAGTTCGACAACAAAATAAAAACAGATCTAGATTTTCGCCAAAAATTGGTAAACTTTTATATTAAATTGTTCTATTTTTCCGTCTTTATATTGTAAGCGTTAAACCGTTGGTTTTGAATCTGTGTTTTGATGTGTCGCTCTGATGTATACAGGGCCCCTCTCTCTCCACACTGAGAGGACATTTGGTAACGGCTCCCGAATTTCGGTGAGCGACCGGCAGTCAGTTATGTGTAACCTCTCAAACTATTGACAAGATCTCTACTTCTAACAATGAAGGAACGTGTACAGACCGCAGAAGTTTCATTTTATTTACGAAATCAGTTCTATTATATTCTCCTACATCGCCGTATCCCGTTCATCAGTTTAAACATATTTTCCTACAGTTTTCTCAGAAGTGGGATTAATTCACGTGTCGTACTTGTTTCATTCTGACCACGTGTTAAAGTACTTTTATGTTGTCGCGTTTAAAGCATTTGAACGGTTCCATGGGTATTTTATTGTTTTTGACCTTATTTCTGCGCTGCTTGAAGTGATTAGTCAGTCTGGCTTACATTGTGGTTTTGTGAATTTTTGTGGATTTTGAATTATTTAAACCTGTGGTGATCGTTCGAAATTTTTAACGGCTTTCAAGATGGCGACAAAGGAACCTGCCGAATATACGGTATCGGAATTAAGAGGCATGTTAAAACATCTGAATTTGGGTACGAGTGGGACCAAGGCAGAACTAATTAACCGTTTGACGGCGTACGATGCCTATATCTGGACGAATCCGCCATCTTCGTACAATGATGCGGATGGAACGAGGTCATCTACTCATACTCCGGATGACCAGGGCGGAGGAGAAAATTTTTTAATAGCTAACGAACCTACTTTTGATCGTCGAGAAGTTGAATTATTAAGACGCGAAAGAGAGTTGCTAGAACGAGAGATTCGCGTTTTGCGGAGGGAGAGAGCTGCCGATGCTCCTCCTCTGATGGCGAACGCAGACTGGGATATTAACATCATCAGCAATTTGTTATGCGAATTTTCGGGAACCGAAGATTCCTTTCCGAGGTGGAGGAACCAAGTGGAGATGCTGCAGAGGACGTATCGGCTAGAAAACGAGAGAACCAAACTCCTGATAGGAACCAAATTGAGAGGAAGAGCATTGAAGTGGTTTTACTCCAGGCCGGAATATGTGGAGATGTCCGTCGCTGAACTTTTTGAGGAAATGTCATCCATGTTTGTCCATCGAGCTAGTACGTTGGCAAAGCGTCGGGAATTTGAACAGCGCGAGTGGCAGGGCGGCGAAGCGTTTGCCGACTACTTTCACGATAAAGTTATTCTGGCAAATCGAGTCCCGATTGACGATGCCGAAATAATTGTGTTTGGGCTTCGGTGAGTCGACCAGGTTTATGACACAGAACCGCGTTTGTAGAGTTTCGTCAAGGCCAGCATGGGCAAAAAATATCTTAGAGTTTCGCTAAACAAAAGGGACAAAGTGTCATAAACTTGGTTGGCGAAGGCAGTCTCGAGTGGTTGCAGCCCCAAGAGACTGTCGGATGGCCCACACGTGCGCAGCTCTGCGCCTTGGGCCTCCCTTGTTTTCGTCGATGGTTCGTACGCGGGCCCACGGGCTGACGCACGCGGTGGAAAGTCCCCGGAGTTGCCAAACGTAGCACCCTCCGCCTTGGACGCCAAGCTATGTCGGCATCGTCGCACCCCCGCCCCAAAGTCAGCAGTATAAAAACGGCGGCATGCCGTGATTTCGCCCTTATTGCTTATTATTCGCTTACTCGCTTAGTCGCTTACTTGCTTACTTGCTTGCTTACGTACTTAGTTACCGTTTGACAAACAGATAGTGCGCTAGCCGTTCCTAATCTGATCAGTGTATATTTTTGTTGAGTTTTAAAGTACAATACAACAGTAAAACGTCTCGTTAGTCCGCTGAATAAGGGGTGGTACTTCGAAATTTAGTTTAATCGGCACACCACGTGCAATATTACTACTCCGGAACGATCCTTTCAACTTCGGACTAAACAAATTGATTATCTAATCGAAGGCATTCCCGATGAGCGTCTCCGCGACCAGGCGCGATTGCAAGACATCGCCACTAAAGCGCAATTTTTTAAAGTTTTTCAAAGAATCACCTTGCCTTCGAGGGAAAGGGAGAAGGAGCGGTTCGAGAGGCCATATGCAGGGAGGAAAGATCGCGAACCGTCGCGTGCACAACCACCAGCACCAGCGGGGAGTCAGCGACTACGTTGTTTTAACTGTTTCCAGTTCGATCATCGTACGATGGATTGTCCGCGGCCAAGGCAGGCAAGAGGATCCTGTTTCGAATGCGGAAGCACGGAGCATCGCGTGAAGGACTGCCCGAAGAAGAGATCTTCAGCAACCACGACGAATTTGGTTAATTGCAAGCCGACTGTTACTCCGTACGAACTCCAGTTGACGTATGTAGCGATTGATGATAATGGGGTGCGTAAAACATTTAATCTTCTTGCTCTGCTCGACTCCGGTTCCCCGGTAAGTTAGTGTTAAGCTCGTTTTGCGGAAATGTGACAGTTGGTTCGATCGACGTTAACCTATCATTCTTAGTTGTTTCGAACGATACAATGAGTTTCGCGTTATTAGGCAGAGACTTTATCTCTGATCCGTCGCTAGAGATTAGGATCGGAAAAACCATCGAACTAAATCACGTTTCTCGCGTAGACGAAACCATGGATGTGGTTCGCGAAATTATGAACATTGATTGTGTTGCTGGGCCCGATGACGCACTTCCGCGGTTAGACGTCAATCCGTTTATCGGTTCCAAGGTTGCTGCAAAAATCCGAGGAAATTATAAGAACGCGGTGAACGCGAATATAGATCAGGCGCCGGTTGATTTCGAGATGCATATTCGGTTAAAGCATAATCAACCCATTACCTCTCGTCCGAGACGCTTGTCCTTTTCGGGCCGAGAAAAATTGAAAGATATTCTGGAAGGGTTGAAGAATGAGCGTGTGATTAGAGTCAGTAGTTCGAAATACGCTAGTCCGATTGTCTTGGTGCGTAAGAAAAACGGCGAAATCAGATTGTGTATCGATTATCGGGAGATTAATAAAATTACAATTCGCGATAATTTTCCTAGTCCTCTGATCGAAGATCATTTCGATCAGCTGAAAGATAAGCATTATTTTACCAAGCTCGATTTGAAAAACGGCTTTCACCATGTTCGCATGGCAGAATCATCCGTTAAATACACGTCCTTCGTGACACCATTGGGACAGTTTGAGTATTTAAGGATGTCGTTCGGGCTGACTAATGCACCACGCGCCTTTCAAAGATTCACTAATAAAGTTTTTCGGCCGTTGATCGAGCGAAATAAAATACTGTTGTATCTTGACGATATTTTGATCGCCACGGAAGATCTCGATGAACACCTTCAAATTTTATACGAAGTATTCCGCGTGGCACAAGAACATCAATTAGCATTTCGGCTCGATAAATGCTCATTTTTATACACCGAAATTAGTTATTTAGGCTACTTAATAAGCGCCGAGGGTATTCGTCCGAGTAACGAGCATGTTGACGCGATTGCTAATTATGCGACACCCCGTACCGTACGACAAGTGTACCAATTAGTTGGTCTGGCGAGTTTTTTCCGCCGATTCATTCCGAATTTCTCGCGCGTTGCGAAGCCCCTATATGATGTTATAAAGTCTAATGATTATAAATTTGGACCTGACGAATACGAAGCGTTTGATTGGCTTAAGAATTGCCTTGTCGCTCAACCAATATTAGCAATTTATTCACCGAGTTTGCACACCGAGTTGCACTGCCATGCAAGCGCGAGCGGATTTGGAGCTATTCTCCTGCAGAAGCAGGATAACGATAGATTACAACCGGTTGCGTATTTCAGCCGTCGGACGACCCCCATGAAGTCAAAATACCATAGTTTTGAGTTAGAATGCCTCGCGGTAGTGTACGCGATAAAACGTTTCCACGTATATCTCGCGGGAAAGCGATTTAAAATCTTAACGGACTGTGACAGCTTTCGCCTAACTTTATCTAAGCAAACCGTGAATCCTCGAATATCACGGTGGGCAATGTTCTTACAGTCGTACGATTTCGAAGTCGAACATCGCCCGGGAAGTCGTATGCGGTACGTCGACGCGCTGAGCCGATGCCATAGTGTAATGGTGTTGGAAGGCAATACCTTTGACCAAGTTCTAGCGATCAAGCAGCACCAGGGCCCCGAAATCTGTGTGATTCAAGAAAAACTCGAAAATGGCGAAGACAAGTTTTTTGAGTTGCGTGATGGACTAGTCTATAGGAAGGTCAAGAACGAAAAGTTACTGTTTTATGTGCCTCGCGAAATGGAAAGCAACGCGATTCGCGCCAGTCACGATGATTTAGGGCATGTTGGAGTTGACAAAGTCTTCGAGAATCTGATACGCGTGTACTGGTTCCCGAAGATGCGAGAAAAAATAAAAATGTACATTCGTAATTGTTTGAAGTGCATCGAATATGCACCGTTGAGCGGGAAACGAGAGGGATATTTGCACAGCATCCCAAAAGGGGCGTTGCCATTCGACACCATTCACTTGGATCATTACGGTCCTCTCGAAAAAAGCAGCCATGGCAACAAATATATATTGTCGGTCGGAGATGGTTTTACTAAGCATATTCGTTTGTTTGCGTGCAAATCCACAAAGTCGGAGGAAGTTGTCTGTCACATGCGAAAATATTTCCGAACATATAGTCGTCCAAAGCGGATAATCACCGACCGCGGAACGTCGTTTACCTCAACAGTATTCAAAGACTTCGTTGATGCCGAATCAATTATCCACGTGCTCATTGCTGTTGGCACTCCCCGTGCCAATGGTCAAGTCGAACGTTTCAACCGCTTGTTAACTCCGATGTTGGCAAAATTATCGGAATCTCCCGATAAATGGGATCGAGTGTTACACCGGATAGAATTTGCGCTGAATAATACCGTTTGCCGTACCACGGGTGAAACGCCCAGTATTTTGTTGTTTGGTGTAAACCAGGTGGGTGAAATGAGTGACAAGGTGCGAGAAGTATTAGAAAGTCGAAGCGAGAGAGAGCGAAACATAAACAGGACGCGCGAACGAGCGAGTGAGCGAATCGACGAAAACCAGCGGTATAATGAGAAACGATATAATTTGCGACACAAACCGGCGACTAGCTATAGAATAGGTGATTATGTGATGTTGCGAAATATAGATACGACGCCCAATGTTAATAAGAAGTTAATCCCTAAATTTAAAGGACCCTACGAGATCAAAGAAGTGCTCGGACACGATCGGTACTTAGTGAATGACATCGAAGGCTTTCAGCTTACGCAGCTACCGTTTCGCGGTGTCGTTGGGCCAGATCAAATGAAATTTTGGATTCGCCCAAGTTAAAACGTATATATTGTTCATACGTGCTCCCTTGTATATGTGTATCTAGATTAAGCTACCGTCAGATTGTGTGCTTGACCGAGGACGGTCAGTTGTCAGGCTGGCCGACTGTAAGCGTTAAACCGTTGGTTTTGAATCTTTGTTTTGATGTGTCGCTCTGATGTATACAGGGCCCCTCTCTCTCTGCACTGAGAGGACATTTGGTAACGGCTCCCGAATTTCGGTGAGCGACCGGCAGTCAGTTATGTGTAACCTCTCAAACTGTTGACAAGGTCTCTACTTCTAACAATAAAGGAACGTGTACAGACCACAGAAGTTACATTTTATTTACGAAATCAGTTCTATTATATTCTCCTACATTGCCGTATCCCGTTCATCAGTTTAAACATATTTTCCTACAATATATTTATCTATTACGTATGTAAAACAAGAATTATAATTCCATCATAACATTTTTTGCAGGCACAAAAATTCATAAATCTTTTCAACAAACGAGCAACAATCGTCCGAAATGCGGGCGAGATACTGAGATCCTGCTTGTCACGAGATCTTGCCCTGAAATTTAACCCCGTGAAACCATCCAAAGGAAAATTATTCATTTTCGTGAATACAAATCTTTATAATGTTGTCAAAGGTATTTTTCTATTTACCATTTATAAGATTTGTATTAATTGAATTATGAAAAAATCTAATCAAATTATTCTTTTATTCCAGCATCGCTGCTATCAACTTTTTCGTCAACTGAAAATGCTTTGAGCGAAAGCGATGTCAGAAAAGTTTTGTCAACGGTTTTACATCATTCTAGAGATTGGGAAGTTAAACGAAGTTAGACGAGTTAAACGTCAGAAAAAAATCTGAGAGACGCACGAAGATCCAACCTTACATCAAGATTGATGTTCATTTTCACACTATATTCGAACTTTCATTGTCATTCCCTTCTGAGTCATTTCATGCCAAATCCACCACATTTTTCCCTCGATGTCTGCGATTTTGTTCAAACCAGAATTATATATATGTTGTAGTCCTCGTGTAATTATGCTAGGATTAGAGCAATCATTTTCTCGATTTGGAATTTGTTTAAAGAATACGGAGTCTGGAATTTTACGATAAGCATAATTTCACGAGGGCCAGAACATGTACATATATGTATATACATATGTTCATGGAAAATTTGTTATAAAATAGAAAGAAGAATATACCATGAAAAATTCCATCCTTTTAAATTTTAAGATTATAAAATAAAAAGGTATTGTTTATAAAAAATAATCCACGAAGAAGGAGGCAGGTTCATAATAGATAATATGCGATAATAAAAAATATTGGAGCAACAAAAAACAAAAATATTTAACAAGAATATTAAAAAATAATTCTTCTAGTTTTTATTTCTTAAATAAAAATTCCAAGAAGAAATAGTTTTTAATATTTTTGTTAAATATTTTTGTTGCACAATTAAATATGTTTTGTGTACAAAAATATTCACGGTGAATCTTAAAAATTCGATTAGAAGAGTCGACCGTACGGTTAGCAGCAAACATGGTCTGCACGTTCGCCGATTGCAGGTAACTCCGAGTCGCGCGACAATGGGTTGCCGTACCTGGAACTTTTTCGGGGAGAGAAATGCAATTTGTCAGTCAAAATTTTTCACAGAACCTACGCGTTTCTGAACTGAGCGGACACACGCGATAGAACGCACAAACGCAGAGTATTATCGTTCGTTCTTCGTTTTCGCGGACTCCAAGGGGAACGCGAAGAAAGCCGCACGCACGTGTCGCGCCCATTATCCCAGCGAAAAGGAACAACAATCCTGATGGGAGCAAGGTTCGAAGAAGCAACAATCCAGGAAGGAGCAACAATTCAGGGAGCAACAACAATTCAGGAAGGAGTAACAATTCAGGAGGGAGCAAAATCCAGACACCGCCATCAACCCAGGAAGAAGCAACAATCGAAGAAGGGTGCAACGGAACGCACCGGTATGTGAAAGTGAAAAGTGCGAGTGACCGTGCTGTAAAGTGTTTTCGGGGTGAGAAGCGGGTGCAGTGACCGGGCTGGCCGATCAGCTGATTTTCGTCGGCGTCTTCGACCTTGCCATGATCGACAGCGGTGCACTGGCCGAGCCCTATTGTCAGCGCAGTAGGTCAACTTGCAGATGAATGGGTAAGTCGAATTTAAATTATTTCTGTATTAACCCTTTGCATTCGAGGAATGTTTCGGTATGCAGAAATCCAGTCTGCTTTTCCAGTACAGTTTTTAATAACAAACTGTTACAAATGGTTCTTATCGTATTTATTTTAACTTTCTGATGATAATTCTTATTGTAATTTTAAAACACTCTGGCGAGAAGCGATACTCGAGTGCGAAGGGTTAATTTCCTAAAAATTCCGAGATTTTATTCCTTCTTCCCTGGAAACAGCGAATACAAATAATTAATAACTTCGATTTAGTAATTTACGTACTAATTAAGTAGTAATTAACGAATTAGGTAACAATTGCAGTGGCAGTATTTTTAATTATTTGTATTCGTTCCTCGATGTATCTTCAACGCGCATCTTGCTACCTACCCGGTGTGGCGGCTCTCCGAGGTCGGACGGCCCTGAGCGGGCGGAAGGCGAGCGCCGTGACTGGTCAGTGTTTTTCGTTAATAATTCAAAAACGAAGCCCCATCCGATATTTTTGCATAGGAAATTGTTGTTCAGAATCGTCTCAGCTATACCTCATTTACATCGCGTACGACGCAGTGTTGCGGGCCGACCTCCCCGACGGCGTCAGCGCCGTGTGTTATGCAGATGACACACTGGTGCTGGCCGTCGGGGCGCACTGGGGGAGGGCCAAGCGTCTCGCGGAGGAGGGGGCGCAACGCGTCGTCGACCGGATCAGAGGGATGGGGATGACGGTGGCGGTCCATAAGACCGAGGTGATAGCGTTCCATTCACCTCGGCAGGATCCGCCACCCCCTCTGATCCGCGTGGGTGAGGCTAATATCGAGGTGAAGCCCCAGATGAGGTATCTGGGGCTGATCCTCGATAGCCACTGGCGCTTCGAGGAGCATTTCCGCTGCCTGGTCCCCCGGCTGGAGAGGATGGTCGGGGCTTTGGGCCGGATTCTGCCCAACCTGGGGGGGCCCGGCGGGCCGAGTTCGCCGCCTCTATGTGGCAATGGTTCGGTCGGTGGCCCTATACGGGGCCCCCGTCTGGGCGGACGACCTGGCGGCTCCCGGCGCAGCATGACTATGCTGCGTCGGGTGCAGAGGCGGATGGCTCTAAGGGTCGTCCGCGGGTACCGGACCGTGTCACATGAGGCGGCGACGGTTCTTGCGGGGATGCCGCCCATGGATCTCCTCGCGCGGTCGCACGCGATGATGTATCGTCACCGCGTCGACCGTCGCGCGGGGGTGGGGGCGGTCCCGGGTGTGCAGGAACCTGCTTGGGGCGAGTTGAAGCGCCAGGCCCGGCAGTCCGTGGTGCACGCGTGGCAAGAGCGGTTGGCTCTGCCTACCGCGGGGCACCGGACAGTCGGGGCTGTTCGGCCACTCCTATGTGAGTGGCTGGACAGAGGCCATGGAAGCCTCACTTACAGGATGGCACAGGTGTTCTCGGGGCATGGCAGCTTCGGGAGATACCTGTGCCGGATAGGGAAGGAGCCGACGGCGCGTTGCTGCCATTGTGACGCTGAGCAGGACACGGCGGAACATACCCTCGAGGTATGCGCTGCATGGGAGGGTGAACGCCGTGTCCTGATCGGCGTCATCGGGCGGGATGTCTCGCTGCCGGGCATGGTGCGCGCCATGCTCGGCAGCGAGGAGAAGTGGAGGGCCGTGGCCTCCTTCTGCGAAATCGTAATGTTGCAGAAGGAGACCGCGGGAAGGGAGCGCGAGCGTCAGCGGCGCGCTGAGGCTCGCGCTCGTTTGGTGGCGAGAGAGCGTCGCCTGGGCGTCAGGCGACGCGGGCGGCCCCCTCGGCGTGGCGCATGACCCAGGCTGGGAGGGGGGGTCCTGATAGGAGCCCCCTCCCGCCAGGCGGCGTAGGGTCGGACCGGATGGGGTGGCAGTGCCTCCTGTCCGGGTCCGGCGCACGGAGCGGCACCCTCGGTGGCCTGGTGCGGCCATTAGCTGCCGGCCGCCGAGGGGTAGAAACGGGGTCGCGGGCGGTTGCGAGTTGGGGCTCGCAGCCGCCACTAGACGCGGCCCCGGGACGGATGGCGGCAGGACGATGTGGCCTCGTCCTGCCGCTATGAGACAGGGCGATTACCGGGGGGACCGTTTGTCCCCCCGCGGGTGGGCGCAAAGCGCGGGCACGGGGAGGATACCGGAAGTATGCTTCGAGCGATTCCCGGTATCCTCCCAAATCGTGCGGAAGGGTCACCGTGGGGTTTTTAGTGGGTAGGTCCCGCGCCCGTTATAATGGGCGCGGGGAATCCCACACACCCCTCCCGCCTCTCCCCAAAGAGGGAGTCTTTCGAAGATTTTCCCCACGAAAAGGTGTTCGCGTTCTCATAAGTGGACAATAGCTAAGGCCGTCGATAACGTCGGCAAGTAGAATTTTTGCTGCGGAAGACGTGATTCCACTGAGGCAACATGTAGCATCTGGCAATGACGCATGCGACGAACACAATTTTATTGAGGCAACATTTAGGCAACATGTCGCATGCGATTATGACGCATGCAACTTGGAATCAACGTTATGTAGACACGTAAACATGTGTATTTGCTACACGTTCATTTGTTTCCTTCCCGAAATAAAGAAATGTGAGATTATTTGATACTGTTTTGCCGAATCGACAAGATTGAACATGTCGAGCAATGTTGCCAGTTATCCAATAGTCTGTCGATCGGTGTTCCGTATCGAGGTTGTTTTCGTGCCTCGCGATCGCGTCGTGATATCCCGCACGGTGGTGCCCGTCTTCGAGATTGTAAGTCTCGAAGATACCTTCGATCTTGTTAAACGGTCCGTCGCGACGCGTTGTTTCAAGGAATTAACCTGGAAACAATGTTTCTAAGTTGTTACACAGCATGAACGTTAATGCTGACTAGTCGTACGTTAAGCCTTCGGTCGAATGCTTGACTCGAAGGGGAAAAGTCGAAACGTTAAACGAACGAAAAAGGTACTCGAAGTGAACTGTGTGTCTCGAATAGCATTGAAGATGTAAGTGCTTCGAATCGCTGTTGGAAAGTGAATAGTCGGCGTTGTTCGAACTTCCTCGCGGCGTTGGAAGTATGGGTAAACACTATGATTGGTGATTTTTAGAAATCGAAAAATCCAATCAGCGTGCCCCCTTAGGCATTGCCACCACCCTCTATGCGCCCTTGGCCTATGGCGCGCCTTCTTCTAGAAGAGAGTGGGGCGATACCTGGTTGTACGCGAATGTTTCAACGTCCGACAATGTCGCGGCCTTTCTCTGGGTTTTTCCGCTCGAAGGTCGAAGTCCTGTTTTCGACGTACCCTTCGGAAGACCGAGTTTATGACCGGCTGAGCTATTGAGAACGAAACGAATAAGTGAAATACTAAGTCTATTATTCGAAAAGTTAAATGATTAAATTGCCGGCAATAGAATAAAATATCTTTTCTCAAAAATAGCTTTACGTCGCGGACCTATCATAAACTGACAACGAAATATTCGCGTATTGTGTTCCTTCGGACGGAACAATCGGTGCGACTTGTAGCATAGGACATGGAGTGGACTATGGAAAAAACCAACTACTTTATTGAAGATTATCATAATTCTGAAGAAGTATGTTATAACAAAAGTAAATTACATAAAGATAATATTGTGAAAAATGATAAACTCAGACAACTTGCGAGCAAGTATGACTGCAGTGCTCTTGAATAAAAAAAAATAAAAAAGGGTATAGCCGCATAAGGGGGTCAAATGTGCCCCCAAATCGAATTGAACGAACCACGGGCTATTCGATAGTTAATCCAAAAAAACCGGGTGTGCCAATTTTTAACTTGAAATCTTGAACGTGGGGGTAGT
This sequence comes from Colletes gigas, assembly GCF_013123115.1. Lineage (NCBI taxonomy): Eukaryota > Metazoa > Arthropoda > Insecta > Hymenoptera > Colletidae > Colletes > Colletes gigas. The sequence goes on from NW_025106785.1 coordinate 20,038, forward strand.
AATGGGGTGAAAACGAAAATCATGTTTTTATACAATTTCTCTTGACTTATTAACCCTTTGCACTCCGTAGGCGCCGCTATTGCGCCAGTGCTATCAGTGCACTAACTCTGTAGGCCCCGCTATTCCGCCATATGCTTTCATTGCACTAACTCCGTCGGCGCCGCTATTGCGCCAGTTGCTTTCAGTGCAGTTAGAAAAACCAGTGTAGTTTGCGTTCAATGACTAGCAGATTCTGTGTTCAAAGTTGCTGTGCATTATTTCTTAGTGAATTTTGAATTTTATTTTATATTAGATAGATTTACCCTTGAGAAAACATGGAAGAACGAGATTATTGGGAAAGTTTTGAGATCAGTGAAAACGAAAGTGATAATGAAATTGATAGTGAATTTTTTGTAGACAATTTAGTTGAAAATAATACCCAACAAAGTGAATATACTGATACTGATAGCAGTGATGATAGCGACGTTGTTAAAATAGGTGCGAGTTATTGTCGCTCTCACCCTTTAACGAGGTGTCCGAATTACGAGGGAGTGGGAATGTGTGGGAAAGTGAATGGTACACTTGTAAATTTCTTTCACCTAGTCAAGTGACTAGGCCGTTTATTTAAAAATTGAAAATTAAAAATAAAAAACCAAAATTAAATAAGCAAAAATAAGAAATTTATATTTAATAAAATGAACCACCACCAAAAGAAACCGGGCCGCGCCTCAGGCCACTACGGCTCTCGTCTCGGTCTTCTGCAACAAAAGAGACCGAAATTTGGTTGAAAATATGTGACAACGCTCTTCGCGTTGTCTGACTCGCGTCAATCCACACGCTCCTGTCTCTGTTTATGATAAACAGGAGCGGGATTCCTTCACAGCGATACGCAACTGTGTTAGTGGACTGTATACTTAAACGTTTCTCGTGTGATCGAGAAACGTTCGACTGCAGTTCTGGAAAATTTTTATAACAGCAGATGGGGAAGACAAGATTTGAGCCTCGATCTTCCCACTGCTGCTAGCTTGAATTTTGGCTGGAGGTGACAACAGTTGGAGGTTGTAAGTCTCCAAAATTGTCCACTCCGTGATTCCGTGTCGTTTCCTGGTCCGTACGGGACCGGTGTGATGCAAGCCCTTAACTGCGCTAGAAGCGTCTGAAGGTTAAGGTGCTTACACCACGGCGCCCTTTTGAACGTCGCTCTACACCGAGTGTCCGTACACACTGGTGATGAGTGACCGACGTTCGAGCTAATCGAATTCAGCCGAGAGCACCCAGGGAATGCGCCGAATAAAGGCCCCTATGGGGGTGGTACTCAAACTGAGATTTCGACCCTCGGAAACGACAATCCCACTCAGGGTATACGCCAAAAGGCCCCTATCCGAGTGTTTGAATCGCACAAAAGTTCAAGGAAAACCGAGAAGTTTTTCTCGGTTCTCGTTGCACGACAGCTGATTACAGCGGTACGTGCCTTCCACGCAACGGTGGCGACAATCGAACACTATTTAAATGTTACGACGATTGTTATCAGCCACCGGTTGTTAATGTGGGAAATCGCTTTTGATTTGAAACAATCGACACAACGGTGGCGATAATCGAACACTATTGAAGTGCACACACGATTATGATCAGCCACCGGTTGTTCACTGTAAATTGTTTCAATACTGCGTTTTTCCAGAACGGTTCTGTACACACAACGATCACTAAACTCACGAAACCGTGAGGTACGAAATCCGACTAGGTTAATTCTTTCGAATTTACCACAGTCTTAATCTCGTTCCGTTTCGGTTCTGTGGTGTAACTACACGATTAAACGAATTTAATTGCGCGTATATCGTGATCGCGGTGTTGGACTAGGTCGGCTTGGAAGAAGCGAACTCGTCGAGAACCAGATAGCAAGTGATTTTCGAGACAGACCCTCTTATCCGCGATCGCGAGAGGGGAAATTGTCTGTCTCGTATTAATTTTGAATCCTCTCTGTTATTTCGGCGTAGTAACACCGGTTCTCATGGAACCGTTACTGGGCCGATCGCGTGACTATTATCGAAGGTAAATTTGGATTTTTTCTACACGGTATTGCTCCCGAAGCAGGTTACGACGCAGAGAAGGCTCTGGAATGTCGCGAACACTGAGGACAACACCGTATAAGAAATGTCCCCTTTTTTCTATAGATCACGCGAGAATTTAACCGCCGTTTCTTAACAATGAATTAACGCGTTATTTAAACAATACTACTTTTTTAGGTAGGCCTCAAAATCTTAAAATTTTAAATTTCATTTTATTCCAACACGCATCTCATATTATGTTCATTATTTTCAATACTTTCAATACTTTACGAACACTTTTAATTTACTGTTTTCCACATAAATATATACCTACCTATATATTTACAGTTCATACACTTTTCACTACATTCTGGTTTTACATACCCTATCTTACAGTATATTTACTTATCTAGATACTCTTTTCTATTTATATTGTTAAAAAGTAATGGATATATACTTTTAACGTGTGAGTCCGGATAGAGGTGTGGGAGTTTTATAGGGGAAGTGAATCGGACACAAATGATTTTCTTTTCGTCGGTCTTAAAGACCGACCTTTTATTATAAAATAGACAAATAAAAGAAACAAAGAAAATCCAAAGAATAATTATAATTAACCAGAATTAACGAGACTGAACAATATTATATGAAAATCGCTTTAGCCTCGTCCCTGCCTAGCTCGGTCGCCGAACTCGGAAGATTGAGGCAGGCCAGGATTCCTAAGAACAGAAAAACACGACTATGTGTTAGACACACGTACACGTTATACGTATCTTCGTCGCGCTCGTTTGCTCGCGCTCCTGGCTTCGTAATTCGAACGCACCGGAGCGGAGAATTGTACACTTTCGTAAATTACGAAATATAAGTGGACTGTATTTTGGCTAGGAAAAGAATTAAACTTCTTTTCCTCGCCGATTCAGTGGTCGATTGCCCAGTGGACGGGGATGCAAGAGGAGGTTGTAAGGCTCCTAATGCACTGTTCCCGTGAATATGCACACTGAGTCTGTGCGTCGAGTCGCACTGCAGTGCACTGCACGACCGTCAATCTGCGGCTTCTCTTAACACGTTCCAACAGATGACTTATTTGGCCGAGAGTTACACTGCGAAGCCCGACAACACGTTGTTCACTGCACGAATACACTACTCGACGTGATACGTTGCAGTATTTTGAACTACGCGGGGGCCTGACCCACGACTCCGTTACTTCTCCGCACTGGTGCTCCTCTAAACGTTACACCGGCGGGATCTGTAGAAATAAGGAGGCGAAGACCGAAAATCACACGTCCGAAATGGACGTGGACCTGACTACAGTGAGCCCACCAGGAGGTACACCACGTAGGTGCCTCCCTTTTGGTGTCTCCTAAGCCGAAGGGCAATCACACAGAAGTATGGACGGTACCGCCGACTTCTGTATGATTCAAACGTGTATACGTTGGAATCGACCGTTAAATTCCGCACAGGAGGGGTCGAACACCCTATTGGTGTATTCTCGAGCCCTCCAAAATATGCAGTAAATTTAAATAATTAAACTCGATCGAGATTTTGCTCGAACGAGAATCAGGTGAACTTGCACGAATCGAGATGCGAATCGTGTTTTCCAAGCAAGGTGGGAATGAATTTCCGACCTTTTCGAGCAAGGCTCGCTACACCCTTTTAACAATAGCAGTCTTTTGGCTTTCTCGCAAGAGGATTTTCCCTCTTAAATCGCGATTAACTTCTGATCGAAATATGATCGGGAGCCGATGCGTCTCGGTCAGAAGTCGCCGTAAGAATGATACGGATTGACAGCCGAAGACGTCGCCGCGGTACTCTTACTGGTCGTTCCGTGGCGCTGTCTGAATTTCGGCCGTCTCTCCTTGTCACATTATTGGCGCACTACTCTCTCACGGTACTGACGTCACTAACACCGTTAGCACACTCGAATCGAAAGGTAATGAGCCGTTACCGATGCCAGAAAAACTAATAATACACACGTTTTTCAATCACCGTTCGCTATACAAATCCAATTAGAGATAATCTCTTGGTTATTGTACGTTAACAGGATTAACGGTAATTGCGGCCGAGGCTAATCGCTCGGCATTATGCAATCTTTAAACACCAGCCATTTTTACAAGAAGTAGATTTAACCAAATATTTTGGATGCTGCACCTCAAAACACCTGATCCAGCAAACAAGGACCTAAGAACTCGATTACAAAAAGTAAGCAATTTTATGGAATACATGAATTCGAAATTTTCGGAATACTTTATACCTGGTCAAAACATTTGTGTTGACGAGTCTGTAGTGAAACTCAAAGGGAGAGTTGCTTTCATCACATATAATCCTAAGAAACCTACAAAATGGGGTATAAAAATTTGTGTGCTAGCAGATTCAGAAACTTCAGTAAGCACAAGAATTCCGTTACATCTTTTTCAAAAAATAATAGATAAAATACCTACCGCAGAGGGATGCCACCTGTACACAGACAGGTATTACACCAGCTTACCTTTAGCTAAGGAATTAATGCAAATGAAATGCCACCTAACTGGTACTATTCAAACCAACAGAAAAGGTGTTCCTGCTACTATAAAAAAACCAAAATTTTTAAATAGAACAACTGTTGCTAAAAGAAAAGGAAATATAACACTGTTAGCTTGGAAGAATAAAAAAGTTGTTACTTTATTGAGTACCTGGAATAATACTGGAATGACATCTACCAAGAGATATATTCGAGGTGGGTCAGAAGTAATAGTCAGTAAACCTAACGTAGTGCTCGACTACACACATTCAATGGGTGGTGTAGATCGGGCTTTTTTTTTTTTTTTTTTTTGTCGTGGGGAAAATCTTCGAAAGACTCCCTCCCACCTCTTTGGGGAGAGGCGGGAGGGGTGTGTGGGATTCCCCGCGCCCATTATAACGGGCGCGGGACCTACCCACTAAAAACCCCACGGTGACCCTTCCGCACGATTTGGGAGGATACCGGGAATCGCTCGAAACATACTTCCGGTATCCTCCCCGTGCCCGCGCTTTGCGCCCACCCGCGGGGGGACAAACGGTCCCCCCGGTAATCGCCCTGTCTCATAGCGGCAGGACGAGGCCACATCGTCCTGCCGCCATCCGTCCCGGGGCCGCGTCTAGTGGCGGCTGCGAGCCCCAACTCGCAACCGCCGCGACCCCGTTTCTACCCCTCGGAGGCCGGCAGCTAACGGCCGCACCAGGCCACCGAGGGTGCCGCTCCGTGCGCCGGACCCGGACAGGAGGCACTGCCACCCCATCCGGTCCGACCCTCCGCCGCCTGGCGGGAGGGGGCTCCTATCAGGACCCCCCTCCCAGCCTGGGTCATGCGCCACGCCGAGGGGGCCGCCCGCGTCGCCTGACACCCAGGCGACGCTCTCTCGCCACCAAACGAGCGCGAGCCTCAGCGCGCCGCTGACGCTCGCGCTCCCTTCCCGCGGTCTCCTTCTGCAACATTACGATTTCGCAGAAGGAGGCCACGGCCCTCCACTTCTCCTCGCTGCCGAGCATGGCGCGCACCATGCCCGGCAGCGAGACATCCCGCCCGATGACGCCGATCAGGACACGGCGTTCACCCTCCCATGCAGCGCATACCTCGAGGGTATGTTCCGCCGTGTCCTGCTACAACTGCTGGTATTGCATTACGAAAATTCGTGTCTGACATTTTTATAAAAAGCGTGACTTCCTTCAGGACGAAAACTCACTCAGGAGTGGCCGAACAGTCCCGACTGTCCTGTGCCCCAGAGCCAACCGCTCCTGCCACGCGTGCACCACGAACTGCCGGGCCTGGCGCTTCAACTCGCCCCAAGTCCGGTACCCGCGGACGACCCTTAGTGCCTTCCGCTTCTGCACCCGACGCAGCATCGTCATGCCAGGTCATCCGCCCAGACGGGGGCCCCGTATAGGGCCGGGCCCCCCAGGTTGGGTAGAATCCGGCCCAAAGCCGCGACCATCCTCTCCAACTGGGTGGAGCTCCTAGCCTGGAGAAACCAGTTGGGTTGTCGGCATTCCAAGGAGCAGTGCGAGGCCGGCAGTTCGCCACAGGAGAGAAGGCAAGCGGTCGAGACGACGAGGTGCCGAGCTCAACGGACCGTTGTGTTTGTGTGGTTCCACCAACTCATACAAGGTGGTGGAGTCACACAACGGTTCGTTGGTGTAGTCCTGCCAAGAGTGGCAGGACATACCGGGTTGGCTGTCCTATAGGATGACACAGGCGCTCACCGGGCATGGTTGTTTTGGTGAGTACCTGTGTCGAATTGAAAAGGAGGCGACGATGGTGTGCCACCATTGTGGAGACCCTCAGGATACGGCGCAGCACACGCTGGAAGCCAGCCCAGCGTGGGTAGATGAGCGCCGTGACCTGTAGCAGGAAGTTGGGAGGAACCTCTCGCTGGCCACAGTAGTTGGCAAGATGGAGGTCAGCGAGAGGACATGGCAAGTGGTGGCCTCCTTCTGTGAGATAGTTCTGTTGCAGAAGGAGGCCGCCGAGCGGGAGCGCGAGCGGGCCGCGCATCCCGCTTGGAGAGGGAGGCCTCGGAGGGGGGCCAGAGTGAGGCATCCTTCGCCTCCTGGCCCCCTTCAACGGTCATGAGGTACGGTGAGAACTCCAGAAGTAGGGCGGCCCGTCAGCACTCTCCCCCGGCAACCACGTCAGTGGCCAGGAGTTCGACGGACCGACTCTGGGGGCAGCAGGTGCTCGGTGCTGAGAAAGCAGGGGGAGGGACATGTCGTCCTTCCTCCCGGGATAAGCCTCGACAGGCAAGGCGCGGCGGCGGGCTCTGTGATGTCTCATTAGAGTTCCCGGTTCCCCGCCGCAGTGCCGGAGGACGCTCACCGTGGGGTTTTAGTCGGTAAGAGTCCGGCACTACCCCGAGGCCCCCCTACTTCGGGCCTCGGGGTGTCCAAGAGGATTTCCCCACGTACAAAAAAATAAGAAAAGTTAGTTATTTTGTAGTTAGTTAGACAGTTAGTTAATCAGTTAGTTAGTAAGTTAGCTAGCTAGCTAGCTGTTAGGTAGCTAGTTGGTTAGTTACTTACTTAGTTACTTAGTTACTTAGTTAGGTAGTTTGTAGTTGGGTTGTTAGTTAGTTGGTTAGATAGTTAGTTAGTTAGTGAGTTACTTAGTTTTTAGTTAGTTAGCTGGAGAGTCAGTTAGTTAGTTCGTTAGTTTGTCAGTTAGACTTCTAGTTTGCTGTTAGTCAGTTAGTTGGTTAGTTAGTTAGTTAGTAGTTAGTTATTTAGTTATTTAGTTAGTTATTTTATAGTCAGTTAGTTAGTTAGTTAGATAGTTAGTTAGTATGTTAGTATCTTGTATTGGAAATAAGGAAGCACCAGCGCCATCCTTCGTGCGGGACGGCCTGCCGCGTTTTTTGCTAAATTACTTACGACACAGTCAGTCCAACCGTTACCTTTGTCCTGTATACACTGTATCCTCGGATAGCTATTCACGCATCAAATAAATTAATCTATAATTTCTAACAGGTTATGGGCCCAGAGATATAAAGTGCAATCAAAGATACAGTGAAAAGTGTTTAAATTAAATTAAATTAAAATTTTCCAAAAAGTTCGCGAAGATTCTCGTGTGGGAAGATGGCGGAAATACCACGTGTAACCATCTCAAAGTTAAATAACGAGAATTACCAGTCATGGAAATTTAAAATGGAAATGCTCCTGATAAGGGAAGGTTTTTGGGAAGTAATAAAAGCACCCAGGCCAGCAAATCCAGATGCAACCTGGATAACTCTTGACGGAAAGGCAAAAGCGACAATCGGTCTATTAGTCGAGGACGATCAACTAGTACACATACGTAATACCGTGAGTGCAAAGGAAGCCTGGACTGCTTTACAAGAATACCACCAAAAATCATCCCTATCCAGTAAGGTCTTTTTATTAAAAAAACTATGTAGTTCGAAGCTTCTGGAAGGCGAGAGCATGGAAAAACATTTGAATGTTTTGATAGAATTAAAAGATCAGTTAGTAGCTGTAGGTGAGACCATCAAAGAAAACCTTTTTATAGCAATAATATTGTGTAGCCTACCAGAATCTTTTAATAATCTAATAAGCGGTCTCGAAAGTCGACCAGAAGAGGATCTTACATTAGGTTTAGTCAAAGGAAACTTATCGATGAATATCGACGAAGGACACAAAATGTGGATACAAATGAAAAGGCGTTAAAAATTCAAACTGGCGGCGGACAAAGAATGGGCCACGGTAGCAGCTCAGTAGAGTGTTTTTTCTGCAAGAAGAAGGGACATTTGAAAAATAACTGCCGAAACTACAAAGCATGGAAAAGCAGAAATGAGAAGGTAAATAAAGTTACCGATAATAGCGAATTCTGTTTTAGTATACAGGCCAATACATGCGAGAAAGAGACATGGTGTGTGGATTCCGGAGCGACAATACATATGACTCACAACAAAAACTTCTTCGATGTATTACATACACAAGCCAAAGAGGTTGTGTACACCGCTAACGGTAAGCCGCTGAAGGTTGAAGGAACCGGCACAGGTACAATTAAATGTTTGTTAAATTCTGGAGAGGAAAGAATAATAAAGATAAAGAATGTCTTATATATACCAGAATTAAATGAAAATTTATTGTCGGTAAAACAGATTCAAGATAATGGCTTTGAAATTATATTTAAAGATAATAAATGTACAGTAATTGTTAGAATGTGGAGGGCTCAAACACTGATTTGAGAACCTCGTCTAACGGGGGTCCGGATCACGAGGGAATAGGAGGATGGAAAAGTAATTGTCACACGTTATATATAATTTCACGTCGTCGAAAGAGTTCGACGACGTCGTTTATTGTGGACCTTTAAATGCGAACAGCCTGTCTTAATTAGATTATACGCGACAAAAACCTCGCCTGTCTGACTGGCGTCTGGCGTGTGCTCGCGTCACGCTGTTCTGAAACAAAAGAGACGGAACGAGATGTAAATATACGGTAACGTTTGTCACTCTCTCCGTCTCGTTTTAATGTTCACGCGCTCCTGACTGTGCTTGTCGCACTCAGGAGCGGGAAACTCAGCCGCCGCGTTACGCAGCTAAGCTAGTGGACTGTATATGTTTGTGTGCGTTCCCTTTAAACCGGGAAACAGCTGATTGCAGTTTTGGGAAAGACGAGATTCAACCTCGTTTCTTTCCCGACTGCAGGTTTCGACTATCGTAGGAGAGGGTAACGGGTGGAGGTTGTAAGGCTGCAACCGTACCCGCTCCTCGGCCCTTTTTTACCACCTTATTGCGTGCGTACGGGCACGGTGTGATGCAGGTGTGCCAACGGCGCCCTTGGGTCGACTTACGATTGGGCCTGACACCACGTAGCTTGATGAATTAACGTCCTACGCACAGTGACCGTACTAGACTGGCGATCTTTGGAGGTATTCTGCTGTTCGTCGTAAGCTGGGAGTGAAAGTTGTCCCACACTTCGACTAGAAGGTGGTAAATCCACCCAGGGTATTTTATACACCCCTGGATTGTGGGTTCTGAACCGTTTGATATACAAGAGAGGTACGAGAGTCAACCTCGATACCTTAAACACGACCTCTGATTGCAGCGATCCGTGTTCTCTTTTACTTTTTATTTTTCAGACCAAGGTGGGTCGTAGCCACTGCTGAATACTTCGGACACGACCTCTGATTACAGCGATCCGTGTCTGTATTCAGGCTGAGGTGGATCGTACCCACTGCTGAATTCGAAATCTCGGATTATAACCTGCGAGATCTTTACAGTCTTTGGATCAGGTCGTGTTCCGACCTAATCTGTTTAATTGGTAAACGGCTTACGGAAGTTCACGGGAGGGGATTGTTTTACAACCCGTTCCGTATTGAACGTCCTGCGGAGGTTCACGGGATGGGGTTGTTTTTCAACCCGTTCCGTATTGAACGTCCTGTGCAAGTTCACGGTATAGGATTGTTTTCCAATCCGTTCCGTATTGAACTTGTTGTTCACGGTATAGGATTGTTTTCCAATCCGTTCCGTATTGAACTTGTTGTTCACGTTTACGGCTCTTTTAAGTAGTAAACGGGTTGTGGAAGTTCACGGTATAGGATTGTTTTACAATCCGTTCCGTATTTGAACTTCCTGTCCACGTTTACGACTCTTTTAAATAGTAAACGGGTTGTGGAAGTTCACGGTATAGGATTGTTTTACAATCCGTTCCGTATTTGAACTTCCTGTCCACGTTTACGACTCTTTGATTTTAAATTGTAAACGGGTTTTGCGGAAGTATTGACGGTACCGGATGGATTCCCAATCCGTTCTCGTACTGCACTTCCAACCCACGTTTACAATTTCGTCGAAAGTTCGAGTGACTCGAAACTATTCGAACGTCTTGGAAATTACGGGGGAGCGGGATCGTATGCCCATCTGCTCACTGCCGGTTCCAAGTTAAGAGTGACGATCCAGCACGGTTAGTCAAATTCGGAGGGGAGAATCTCCGACTAGCGGCGCTGTAGACGAATTTGAATTCGTCTTTGTCCAACTTATTATTGTCGTACCTTCTCTTTATACACGCGCCGAAACGTTAGCTCGAAATCACGCGTAGTTTCGTCGATCGCGTGATGTTTCGAAGAAATCCGTATGTGACAGTTTTTATAACCTGCCTTGTTTTCGCGTAGCGGACACGAGAGTCGAACAGTCTCGAGTCGGTTACATACGCAGAAAACAATACCGGGTGACGAATAATATTCTACTATTCTTATATGCTTCGAATTAACGCGATATTTAAACATACCGCCCCCCTTGCACGGTCCGTGCAATAATCCGGAGGAGCGGTAATTCGCGTTCACGTTTGATCGACTTTAGAGAAGGTCGACATACACTTAATTATGGAAAATTAAGGTACTTACATTCACGTCGTGCGAGGGCCCGTCTGCCCTCCAATATCTGGAGGCTGATGATGACCGCCTCGTGCAGTGCCGTCGCATCCACACTGGTTCGGCCAGCTGTGGTTCGCCCGGCTGGCCGTAGTCCCCTTTGCCGTCGCGTGAACGTCTGCCTGTCTCGGGCCCGGCGGTCTCCCGCCTCCCGATTGCGACCTCGCCTTCCTCTGGGGTTTTCACCCCTGGAGGGTACGGACGGCGTTTGGTGGCCGCGCGGTAAACGCACGATATGAGGCTTCCGCCCCTTGCCCACTTCAGTCGGAAGTGACCTCCGGGTACCTTACTTTCGCAACGCCTTGACGTCCAAGGAACGTGGGCCGGTACCCGGAGGACGTCCTGCCCCAAAGGGTTTTTTTTTGTGTCCTTAATGTGAAACAAAGTGCGGAATTTCGAGTCACAATTGGGTAATGGGCTCGATACGAGTCACCCGACCCATGGGACTCATATTCCGCGAGAAACTGAGATTTTTTCCTCTCCCGAATTTTTTGTACACATCCAGCTTCCTCCGCAGCCGTATGAGACCGGAAAACGCGTCATGGAAACTTTCCAGCGTTCTTTCTTCCGTCTCGGGTAATTAAGAGGCAGCCGGAACACAAAACTACCCCGTCGCAGATCGCGCGACGGTTTTTCCGGGGGAATGGATCTTCCTCCACCTTTGTTTCACACAGAGGTCGAGGGCATCTCCTCTGTTTCTCCGAGCTTCGTAATCACTTTAAACCGTGATTTGATAACGGTACAATTTTCCGAGTTTTCGCCCGCTGTATATATCGGGTTGGATTTCACCCATCCGAAAACAGACTTTTGGCGAAGTTACCCTTTTGTATTATTCGACGGGATCCCAGTCGAATAATTTTGGGCGTCTAGAATCGTGTTGATCGAAATTGAAATTTCGATCGGTAAGCGATTCGCTTCGCATCTCTTGTACCGAACTCGCACTCGCGCTCTCGCCTCGGTGCGGCTGTACCGAATTTCGTACAGCTTTACATCGAGGCGTGTGTCTTATCCGCACTCGGCGAGTTTTTGCGTTTCGACCTGGATTTCGCAGGCCGCCGGGGTGAGGCTTTTGAGCCTCTGTCCTCTTCATCGCCGTACGCGTTTTCCGCTAAAGGCTGATTTTGAGGAGGTTCCCGGGATATTTCGAAATGCAGTAGGGGATGGTGCCTCCCGCTGCACTCCGGACAGGCCGTGGAGCTTTTGCACTTCGTTACCGTATGATTGGTGCCCAAACATTGTACGCACCAGTGACGGTTTCTTACGTATTGGCTGCGCATTTTTGCAGTCAATACGACGAAGTTCTCGCATTTCGTTAACTTGTGCGGTCCTGTACAGAATCCGCACGGTTTTGTTGACGCTGCTCCACCTTGCCCGTTGTCATGACCCTTTTCCCGTGGCGTTTCCGCCCAGACGTGGTCCTGGACAACGTTATGGCTACGTACGTGTCTCGACGCGGTACTCGTTTCCCGAGTCGAGCTTCGGCTACGTACGCTTTTTTCTGTGGCAGGCGCAAGAGCAGCCTCGCGACGCTTCGCGTCCATGGAGAGCTGTGCGCGGGAGTGCATCTCGATGAACTTCCGTACGTCCTCAAACGTAGGATATTCCGTCGAGAGATTGAGCGTTTTCTGCCACTCTAATTCAAGCGCAGGCGAGAATTTTTGTTTCGCCCAATGCGCGAGTAACCAGTCCCGCTGCTGTTCGGGGGTGCCCTTTTTATCAAGGGCAGCGAGTGCCTGTGTGCAACCCACAGTAATCTGCTGCATACTGGCCAAATCACCGGTATTAATCGGTTTTTGAAACAGGAGCGTATCCAGCAGTTTTCCCGTGACAATGCGTGGGAGGCCGAAGGTGTCCTTCAGCCTCGTCCATGCCACGGGGAAATTACGGCCGACGATCTCGATCGAAGCAATGGACGCTAGAGCAGGTCCCTCTAGGCAGGCATTCAGATAATGCAATTTTTGCACATCCGACAATCCTGCATTCCGTATGACCCCGGAGGTGAACAGATCCTTGAAATGTTCCCATTCCTGAGGATCCCCTCCGAATTTTGGCAGTCGTTGCTTCGGTAGCTCGATCGGTACACTGCACTGAACTTCCGACGTTGCTGGTTTCGACTCAGCGCTCAATCGGCCAAGTTCAGTAAGGACGAGATTCTGGAAATCTTGGAAATCGTCCTCGGCATTCCTCATATAATTCAGCTTGAAGATGTCGTAAGACGATCTTTCCGCTGGAGGAATTTGTTTACGCACGTTAGCATACTTGGTGCGTATATCCCGCCAAGTTTCTTTAGCGTAGTCGAGCTTTTCCTCGAGCAGTCGCTCTGAGTAGTTTGCTCGTCCTAACTTTTTTAGGTTTATGCCCAACCGTTTTAGCTGACCACATAGATCGACCAAGTCTTCGATCTCGTCATCGAGATCGATTTCTATGGATTGCTGTGATACGGCCATAGTGAGCGTTTTCGAGGATTAAACCGCTCGAAAAACCCTTTTACGTGCTGTTGTTCCACACGTGTGAGAAAGTGTACTTTTCCCTATTCCTTTCAACCTCGTATGGATCCGGCTCGAAGGACCTTTTGTTAGAATATGGAGGGCTCAAATATTTATTTGAGAGCCTCGTCTAACGGGGGTCCGGATCACGAGGGAATAGGGGGATGGAAAAGTAATTGTCACACGTT
>NW_025106786.1:0-33126 GCF_013123115.1 Colletes gigas
AAGAGGTTCACCGAAAGGGTGTGGGTCCTATGATCGAGAGGCGGAACTGGACCGGAAAGGATCCATCCGAAAACTGTTTCTGCGCTGTGATAGCAGCCGCAGAGAGATGCTTGACGCCTAAGCGTATTATTTGACCATAAACGTTCGCTCCTATTAGCAAGTCGATCTTCCTCTGAGAACCTGGTTCAGGGTCGGCTAAGAAATAGGTGCGTAACTCCGCGAAAGAAGTGTGAGACACCAAAGGCGGTGTGTAAGCGGTAATATTGGGGATAACGTAGGCGTTGGTTTGAACCTTGACAGATTTGCCGCTTCGCGACGAGAGTGTTAGAGAACGCCGTGTTTAAGCGAGCCTAAAACGAGGCCGCCTACCCAATGCACAGTTGTGCTGACCTTATAGCGCGGAAGGTTTAGAGCGTGAGCTAAGGGGCTCGAGATAAAAGTCGCTTCGGACCCTTGGTCAATCAAGGCCCGCACGATCGCGTGAGATCCGCCCGCCTGCTTGCACACGGACCAAAGCGGTAGCTAATAAGACAGGGACCGACCTTGGACACTCCGAAGTCGGCGGAGATACCCTACACGAAGTATGGGCATGCTTAGCTAAATTAGTTTCCTGTTCAAGAGAAACGGTACGGCACGCCGTTGCGTCTATATTCAGGGGGTCCTTCTGGGCCTCCCCTGGTTGTTTCGGTTTAACCGTCACGTTATTTGAGTTTTCGAAATGTAACAGCGAATGGTGAGGCTTCCTACAATGCTTGCATGAAAATTTGCTTGGACAAGCACGTGATGTATGCTTAGAGGATAGGCAATTAATACAGGCCTGTTTCCCTCTTACAAATTCATACCGCGCTCGAGGGTTGATATCCTTGAATTTCGAACATGAATAAAGCGGATGATCGTTCTTGCAGAAGGGGTAAGAAGACACCAGTTTAGGCTTCGCTTCAACGGAATTGTGCGTCCTGACATTGGGACCCGTAGAATGGGGTTGCGTCATAAGTAACGCACGGATTTTTTGTCTAAAAAGGCGGTCAACTGCTCGAGTCTCGGTAGTACGCGCGAATCTCCTAACGAATTTCCCCAGTCACGCCTAGTGGCGGTATCAAACCTTCTAAACGGCTAGATGAACTACCAGGAAGTCGACTTCCTCTACGGGGCATTTGAGTTCCTCAGAGCGGCCACCGATTGGACGACCTCCGCTTTCCCCTTTTTTAGAGAGTCTAATTTATCGTGATGCACAGACGGCAGGTCACAAAGTCTGTCCAACTGTACCGAGACCAGCACACGGAGATTCGCGTACTCGGAGATTAGGGATGCCCAGGCTATATCAAAGTTCGCGTCGCAAATCTCGAGGTGCTCGATAAGATCCTTTGGTTCTCCCCTCAAACAGGCATCAAGGTACTGCATCTTCTGCGCCTTCGAAAGGTGCTGTACGTTCTTGACGGCCGCGCAGAACGCGTCAGAGAAATGGGGCCACTTCTTAAAATCCCCATTGAAGGTGGGCAAGTCCAACTTCGGAAGTTTGATAGTGGCCGAAGGGCCAGATTGAGGGAGCAAATGTTCCGCGGTAGAATTGTGCCCCCTAATGGGCGATAAAGGAGTGGGAGCTAAAAGAGCCAGCTGATCATTCAAGTAATCGAAGGCCTCGAGGTAGTTTTCTGAAGCGACGCTAATTTTATCCTCTGCAAAATAACCGTAATTGAATTGCTCAGAAGAAGGAACAGAAGAAACGATACAACCGTGGAAATTCTGAACCTGTTCCCACAGCGTAGTCAGCATGCTTAAACGGCCGCGAAGGAATGTTGTGGAAAAATTCCCTTGGCCTTTCTTCTTAACATTTCTTACGAAATTCGAAAGTATTGTCAATTTGAGCGTTTGTTCCGCGAACATCGCGGCAACAGGATTCGAAACGGTAGAGACAGAGGTCATGTTGGTAAACTCGAGCGCGAGTGTACACAGCAATGACCGGACACAGTGCCGATTAAATTGAACAAAGGACCGTTTAATAACCGTTTATACGACTAACGCGTGTATCTCACGTAATTCCGATTAGGATTTGACTAAAATCCGGCTCGAAGGACCATAAAATGTGCCATGCAGGGCGTGGCACACAGAATGCCGGGGAAGGATAGTCGTGAAGTCGGGAAAATCACGCGAGACCTGTTGGTTTTACAAACACACAGAGTATCCGGCAAGGGGGTACAACTTTTATTTAAAGTAAAGCAGCTGCGAAGCGTATAGTCGCCGGCATACATACAGTCTCGCAGTTGGTGAAAATACAAAATAGCGTAAACTCAAAACGGCCATATGGTAAATTAACAAATCAATTTCGCGTACAAATCAGAGCCGCGCTACAGGGAGCCGACAAGAGACGGGAAGCAGCCTCGATAGAACGGGAAAGAATTCCCAAACGCGGAGAAATCCCGAGACGGGACACACGTGCTCGGGATTCTTTGGTAAGAAATTCGGTGTTCCTTCGAGCGGGGGCTTCGGATACCACGAGACTAATCCCTAAAAGGAACACAGAAGCACCGGACTCACGAGGGGAAAAGGAAGAGCGACGTCCGAATTGGCCTCGGAATGCCACGAGACAAATTCAGATTAGGCCAAAAAGAAGGCTGCAGAACAGCAGGAGCTAACAGGTAGCTGAGTTTGAGCCCCGTTTGGAATAACGCACAGAACAGGACTGATCAGTCCGCTCGCTCCCGTCGCAGGTCGGCTCGGTGCCTGTCACAGCGCATGCGCGGTCACATACGGGGGAACATTTCGCCGCTAGCCTCCTCGGGGCCGATCGCCTCTCTCCCCACCAGAGCCGGCAGCTCTGACGCACTTGGAAGAGAGAGAACACTCTCGCGAAACGCAAATCACTGACACTTCTCTCACTTTATCACGGGAGAACCGTTGATCGGTTTGAACAATTTACAATAATCAAAACGACGCGGCCTACGCGAAAACCACTGCTATTTCTGCGAAACTGAAGAACGCGCACGCCGACACCAGTTTCGCCCGCGCCAATCCGCGACGTTCAGGTCCCTGATTGGCTCGAACCGGACGCAGCCCGGATATAAAACTGGGCCCGCTGGCCCATGTTCGGCAGTCACTTCCCGACTACTCAAGAGAAAACTTCCTCAGTGCCGGCTCCTATGCGGGTGTGCCAAGCTGCTGGAACTCTCTAACCTCAGTCGGGTAAACTCGCCAGGGACTTCGGGATCAATTCCTTGCGTTCCTTGCCATGAGCGAGCTCATGACGTTGGGGAAAGAGGTTAGACTGGGAAGTGATGGAAATAAGGAATATCTAGAAAAAAGATGGAAAGCTCTCTGCGCTGCCATCAGCATAGAAGACACTGTCAGTCGTCACATAGACCATCCTTTATCTGCGTGTATCGTGTGGCAAGAATGAATAAAACCGAGAACTGACTTGCGAAACATCTTTCTGAAATGTGCAATGGAGCCTGTGAGAGAGGGTAGCTCCCCCCTATTCTCTGCTGTCATTGACCAGGTAAAAATGGTTCTAATATATCATGGGATGAAATCAATCCTAATGATGGAATCATTTGTGACATCACATAATCGATCACTAGAGTTAGCACCCATAGCAAACCAAGCGAGGGAAATGTTGCTTAAGTTAAGGGATTTGAGGGAAGTACATAAGGATAACTTTCCCTTTCTCAAGCTAGTGTCATTAGCTCGAGCTGATGAGCTGAGTCATAGAAATTACCCTGACCTCTATTACGCGGCAATCAGTACAGCTGTACAAGATAAAGCATTAGGACTGCCAGGGAGATACAGAATGACGGATGTTTATCGAGGAGTTCCGCGATCATATGCGCAATGTAAAACCTGTCCCGGTGGGACAGCGTTACAAAAGGCGCGTATTCTTGTTTAAGGATATCGAAACCTATTCACACGTGTTCCTACGCGCCGGCATCGCTAAAAAAAACGCTAGAAAGGCCATATACCGGCCCGCATAAGGTTCTAGACCGTCCGAACGACCGCATTTTGGAAATTGATGTAAACGGGAAACCGCGCACCGTTTCAATTGAAAATGTTAAACCCGCGTACCACATACGCGAAGATGTGGAAGCGTTAGCTAGCGATACGTCCAACTCTACCCCGCGTACCTCTCCGCAAACGCATGCGCGTGCCAAAAACGTCCGCATCAACCCGATTAGGCAAACGTGCGAGTGATCACCGTCACATCTGTATATATATATGTATAATAGTAGTGTATAAGGATTTTGTTAAATTAGTGTTAAGATGTAATGTCGTGTAGTACGCGCATAAGTCTGCCCGTTCACACTCGGGGGGAGTGTGTAGGGAATGTGGCACCGGCGTCGCCATTTCTCCTAGGTCGCGTCTAGGTCGAGCGGACGCCTTGAAGTTGGCAGCGCTGCCGCGGACGGCGGCGCTCGAAACAAGAGAGAAGCACCAGCTCTCTGGCTTCTCCGCTCTCGTCAGAGACGGACGTGTGCGCAGTTTTGGTTACAATAAAAAGTCTCCGTTTTGCGTCCATCTTGGACAACATCCTGAGTACTTATTTCAAACGAGTATACTCTTCGTACGACAGCACATATAGTAGGCTATTGCCCTACATGATCAATACCGATACCGCCAGCTCTGGGTCGAATATAGATATATGTATGTAAATAGGTATATAATAAGCGTAAATGTCCTCTGTTGTGTAGTAGTCTTTGTCTAAGCGAGTCACGAGTGCGAACAAGAAATACGTAAACGAGCGATTAAAATATATCGAAATATATATCACTGCGCTAAAATCTCTGACATAAAATAAATTCAAATTATTAGAAAATGGTGAACTTGGATCTTGAAATGACAATTTATTCGTAATAGTAGCGTTTGAAAGAAAAACGTAAAGTCCTCAAATATAAATATTAATAAAGTTTGTAAAAATATATATATATATATATACATATATGTTCCGAAAAGTAGTCGAGCCCGGGTGCTCCCGAGCCTTGGTGCGACTCTGCAAGGCGTCAACGACGTCATACCCGCGGTATTTCTCTCTACGCTGATTTAAACTTGTCGCCGCACCATCGATCGGATCAAGCGTGCGATCGATAACCGTATTTTGTTGTCGGGGCCAGAGCTGTGTAAGGAGTCGGAGCGCCCGCAGTCAAAAGAGTTCTCATTGTGATTCTCCACCAGCGTGATTCGTATTTTCTACCGTAAACCACCGTTCGTTGAATTGTCGTCCAGTACTATCGTGTTCATTGGTGTTGTTTGTGATTAAATAATATTGTGAACATTTTAAATGTGTACATCTTTCTTGCACAAAACTACGCGGCTGTAAAGCTGAAATTCCTCGCTCCGTATCCTTGCTAGGGTAGATCTAGCGAACTCAAAGTGATCGGCCGACTCGAGAAAACTCGGCGAGCCATTTATCACGAAACATTTGGTTCTTCGAGCCGGATCGGAGCGATTTTCGTTTGTGCAAAATTTAAGTGCCGTACCGTAAAGTTACCGTTAGTAACGGTTCTGACCTCGCGCAAAACCTTGAGGATATCACCGTAATAAACAAACGTATTGTTCTGCCGCGAAAATGAGTGAGATAGACAGTTTGATAATCCAACAACAAGACGCGATGTACTTTGTCCTTCGCGCACTGGATAATTTCAAAAAAGATCGGCAAGGCCAATTATACCATTCCAACAGTACGTAACCGTACTTCCATACTTGACGGCTCTTTCAAGGAGACTCAAAGCATTCACCGTAAAATAGTGGCAGTTGTCACCCCAGAACACCAGAAGAAGTACGATTACTTCCCGTCGCAGCATTTTATGGTGACTCATGAGGTTTACTTAACCACCTCCGGCTACATGGCAGAAATCCTCAACCATCCAGAGGAAAAATCAAAGCGAGAACGTCACTGTGGAAAAGCGAATCCGGACCAGCAACCCCAACAACTGTCAGCATCCGTGGATCGCTTGCCGCAGCTTCATCTGCCTACGTTCTCCGGGGCTCTCGACGAGTGGGAAAGCTTCCGTGACAGATTTCAAGCCATGATAGTTGGTAACAATGCGATTTCCGAGGTATCAAAATTACAATATTTATTTTCCTGCGTTGATAAGGAAGCTCGCGATGTCATCCGTAACCTCCCGATTACTCATAGTAATTTTCAAATCTCATGGAATCTTCTCGTTCGGCGCTACGAAAACAAACGTCGGCTCATAACCGTGCATGTTCAAGCGTTATAAAATCTTCCGAGTACTACCGTCGAATCAAAACCTGCGCTCAGCGAAATACGGAATCGTGCGAACATAGCTATCCAGGCTTTAAAAAAGTTAGGCTGCGCCGTTGACCAATGAAATGAAATTCTAGTTTGTTTAATAGTAAATTGCCTCGATCGAAATTCACGTCGTGCGTGGGAACTTCAATTAGGGACTGCTACGGAATTTCCCCGCTTCGATGATCTCGACACGTTTCTTGAAACGCGAATCCGGTCGCTCGAATCGATCTTCGTCTCGAAATCCGGGCCCACAACCGGAAAAGTTGCCCCTAAACAAACACACGCACAACAATTTCCATTGTGTCGGACAAATCACGGCCTTAATCAATGTCCAGTCTTCCGCGAAAAACCTGTATCCCAACGCATTGAATATGTGAAAAAGGGAAGACGTTGCATAAATTGTCTCAGTACTCTACATCGACAAAGAGAATGCAAAAGCATATATTCCTGTCAAAAATGTCAAAACCGACATCATACATTATTGCATTTAAACCACGCGAACGTCGTTTCAAACTCTCCCGCAAACGATGTCTCAACCGTCCCCGCGAACAATAACCATGTACCGTCCTTGTCCGTCACGCGATCAACAACACTAACTTCGCGTGTCCTATTAACCACCGCGTGGGTCAACGTACACTGTCCTAGCGGACGAACACAACGAGTTCGGGCTCTCCTTGATCAGGGATCTGTCGTGTCCTTGATCACCGAAAATCTAGCGCAACGTCTAAAAACGCCCCGCGAACAATAATTGTGTGATTTATCAAACCCTAGCCACTTAACATATACCTTATCTACCTTCCTACGCAACACTTTTTCCACTAGATACACATTAGGATCGTTGATACGCTGCAGCTCGTGTTCGTAGAATCCTCCGGCAACAGGTTTTCCACACGAATCGAGGAGCAGATACGTTGCGGGATTAGTTGCCTGTACTTTGGCTATCTTGAAGACCTCCGTTGTCCAATTCGGCGTATAGCCTTTATCGAAGATGGTTTTAAAGGGTATAGCCGAATAAGGGGGTCAAATGTGCCCTTGAACGAAATTTGGCATACGATGGATCCATCGATAGAGCATCAGAAAAAAACATTCTGTACCAAATTTGAACCCTCTATCATGTTGGGAAGGGTAGTTATTGGGAAAATTCGGATTAGCGAATTTGTGCCTATTTCCCCTATTTAATCGAGTATGAAAATTATGAAAAAAATCTGGTGCATTGCGACTATTGAGATACGTGTTTGAGAATTTTTTGTTTAGTTAGAAATTGAAAAAAAAATGTACCGTAGCAGGGCGCGAACGCGCGTCAAAAAGTTTGCAGCACTCTCGCAGCCAAGCATCTTACTCACTGCACCATCGCAGCTCTTGGAAATAATGCTGATACTTCTGAATACAACGCGCATAGCACGTTTTTTTTCTTGGCTTATTTTTGCTTTTCTTCTTGTATACACTGTTTTACTCAACATGGAAATGTTTAAAACCACAGAATATAGTTATCTATTAAAGGGAATACAAAAATTCAAAGTATAAGTTGCTTTTTCACGCGAAAAACGCCGAAAAAATCGGTTTTTCATTTTTGCTACTACGGCGCACCCTGCCAAAAAATCTGAAAAAATTCAGGGACATAACCAATGACAATATGCATTTACAGTAATTATATAAATCTAGTGTCTCGAAAGCTTCAATACGAAATCGGTATTTTCTGCGTTTTTTTGCGTTTTTAATTTTTCACACCTAGGATTTGAAATCGAAAAATCGGAAAAAAATTCTCAAACACGTATCTCAATAGTTGCAATGCATCAGATTTTTGTCATAATTTTCATACTCGATTAAATAGGGGAAATAGGCACAAATTCGCTAATCCGAATTTTCCCAATAACTACCCTTCCCAACATGATAGAGGGTTCAAATTTGGCACAGAACGTTTTTTCTTGATGCTCTATCGATGGATCCGTCGTATGTCATATTTGGTTCAAGGGCACATTTGACCCCCTTATTCGGCTATACCCTTTCTCTAGACTTACTTGGTTTATTCCGCTTCCGGAGAGGCAGAGCGTGGCGGCCTGGCAAAAGAGCTTCAGGTAGCACTGCCGGTGTGTATCTGTGGCGTCCAACGTGTGGCTGGACCGCCTGTAGCCTCACGTCAACAACTTGTTGATCCGGCTCTTGCGTCCACACGATAAATCTGCGGCCAAGGGAGGAAAGCGTCAAAAGAATGCCAGAATGCTGTTTCACCTCAATGAGAAGCGGTACTTCACGACACTGGTTTAACAATTTTAATTATTTAAACAGATGCAGTAACTAGTGTAGAAATAGAGTGGAAGAGGGTAAAATAATGATCAATTTATTAGCTTTTATATACAATGTTTTTCTCAGCTCGGTCACCAAGACACTGTTTTTTCTTTTGTCCACGCACAATTCATCTTTTCGACATTCACATTCCTCCATCCTGCTCTTTACACTCGTGTTCTCTTTCTCTCATTCACTCTCTCCTTCTTACTTGCATACATTCCTCTTGCTTCATTCACACCTGTCTCGGAAGGCCATGACCGTTTCCCGAATCTCGTTCATGTCATGGCTTCCGAACACCGCGATATCGATCCGTTTCGATCGTTCCCTTCCCACACTAGTACTACTGCACAAACTCGGAATGGCGACACGCCACGACGCTGCGCGCACGGCGAACAAAACTCGTAATGGCGGCACGCTACGATGCTACGCGCGATGAATCAGAATACCAGTGTGTGGCCAGTGTGGCCAAATCGGGCATAATTGAGTGCATCGAAATCGACAATACGAATACAATAACGAAGAACTTCCTTAGCGTCTAACGCGGAGTGGTGGGGATTGCAGGCATATACTACCACACGAGCCACCTGTATGTGAGCTCGGTACTTCGCACAATTTCGAGAAAACGATATAGAACGCTAGTATGAGCTTTTCCTTTTTGCTCTTGTAAAAGAACAACAGTTGAAATACGACTTCGCGATAATCGGCATACGATTCCAAGTCTCGACTGCCCCAGTATTTTTATTTTGCGGCCTACGTAACACCCCCTGATCATATTATGACTGTTAAAAAAAAGACATTTTTTGTTGTTCCTATGCTATTAACATGATTGCGTCTACACGGCTGAATGAATTTCAATGAAACTTTACATTTAAATTTTCTGTTCTCGTTTCAAGGTCTGATTAGATTTTGAGCGTGATCAGCTCCCGGATAATGATGATTATGCGTCTTATAGTTTTATAATTATTTCGATCCATATACATTATTTGTAAAAAATGTTTAAAACGATTTATATAAATCTTAAGAAGGATTAAGATCGAACAAAACTTTTCTCCTACCTTTTCTAGTATTGTTAATGGGATAGCAATAGTAGATGCACTGTGGTCGAAAGTATATGCACAGATAACAATAACGAACAGAAAACTTTATTATAGAAGGCGAAATACATATTGATCTGCTACGTTGTGTCTGGACGCGAACCCGCGACAATCTGAGGAACGCACGGCACGGTGCTCGTCTAAAGAACGGTTCGATTAACAATCGACGATCGCCCTAACCGAAAAGGGCGATTGCACGCCGTGTGCAAACCACGACGTGTGCAACGCTGAACCGTTAACGGATTCCGTCTCGTAATATACCACGAACGGTTTCCTGTGAGAACATCTAGAAAGGAAAAATGAAACGAAATCTTATACAGTGCATACCTACCTAAACCACATTAAAAACGTATTCCACAAATATTTTAGAATAACGTTGTTCAAGGCAGTCTCACTCGTAAGGGTTAATTAAGGATTAATTAAAATGAAAAACCACTCTTAGCCAGTACCGTGCACGCTGTAACAAACTTCAGTAACAAATAAAGAAATGGTAATTATTTAGATTACGGACGGTACCACCGATTTCGATGATTTTTTAATATGTTATAGAAATCAACATTTTAAACAACTGTTTCCTATACATATAACCGCCGCTCGGCCTTAGTTTCCGAGATATTTCTTGAAAAAGATCGCTGCTACTACAATGAATTCTATCTATACGTACGTGCCTGTGGCAGCGTGTGTGTAAGCGTTGACTCGCCGATTGTTTATTGTTTCTATAGATACATCGAGGCGGCCGGCAATGGATGCGTATAACGGGTGTGCTTAAAAACTCGATGTGTGTAGTAGCTGGCCGCCTGACGGCGGCCGATATAAACAAATCTGACCCAGACCTAACACAAACCTAACTATTCTACCTAGTAGCTAATATAATGAATTAGGTCTGGGTTAGGTCTTTCACCACGTGGAAGGTTTGGGTCCCCGTATCGAGAGGGCAGCGGCCGCGTTAGGCCGCATAATGCCCAATCTCGGGGGGCCCAACATGGCGGCACGGCGGCTGTATTTGGGAGTCGTCCGGTCCATGGCGCTTTATGGAGCGCCAATATGGGCCGGCGGCTTGATGGCGAATCGGCGGGGCACGTTCGTGCTCCGCCGGTTGCAGAGGTTGGTCGCCATCAGGGTCGTGCGAGGATACCGCACGATCTCCTACACAGCCGCCACCTTGCTGGCGGGTTCCGCGCCGTTTCACCTGCTGGCGAAAATGGACGCAGAGGTATATCAAAGCCTCTGCGCCCTTCGCCAGCGGGGCGTGGACCCGTACGGTGAGGAAGCCGCCACGGCCCGAAGCCAGGCGCGGCGACGCGTCTATAGTCGATGGCTGGTCTGGTTATCCAAGCCAGACCAGCGGGACGATCGCGTCGCTGCGGCGGTCCGCCCGTGTGTTTATGCCTGGGTGGACCGTAGCTGGGGTACGCCCACCTACCGCCTGACACAGGTGCTGACCGGGCACGGATGCTTCGGTCAGTATCTGCATCGAATAGGGCGGGAGGCGACGGCTGCGTGCCGTCATTGCGAGGGGAAGGGAGGACACCGCGCAGCACACGTTGGAGTTTTGTCCCAGCGTGGGCTGCGCAGCGCGTGTGTCCTCGTCGGAGTATTGGGGCGGACCTCTCGCTGCCGGCCGTCATTCGTGCGATGGTTGGTAGCGAGGAGGCGTGGGCGGCCATGACCTTGTTTTGCGAGGAGGTCGTTGTTGAAGTGGATGAGGCGAAGATTGGTAAACGGAAATTTAATAAGAGAAGACTTTTAACTGGTCAGTGGATATGCGGAGGAATTGAACGTTCGAGCAAACATATATTTATTATTCCAGTTTCAGATCGATCATTTGAGACACTACTTGAGGCGATCCGAAATTGGATCAAACCTGGCACTAGAATTATAAGTGATTGCTGGATAGCGTACGATTGCCTTAATAAAGAAGGTTTTAGGCACTTAAGAGTCAACCACAAAATCAACTTTGTAGATCCGGAGACAAATACACATACGCAGAACATCCAACGTATATAGCGAGAAGTAAGAGCGAATATTCCGAAGTATGGAACTGGCCAAATACATTATGAATTATGAATTTTGGTAATTATTTAGAAAAAACGGGGGGGGAGGTCTCACCGATTTCGATGATTTTTGAATATGTTGTAGAAATTAACATTTCGAACAGTTTTTTCCAATAACATATAACCGCCGCTCGGCCTTAGTTCCCGAGATTTTTCTTCAAAATGTTTGCTGCTACTACAATGAATTCTGTCTATAAGTACATGTCTGTGATTCTGTATGCGCCAGTCCACGATCGTCGATTTTTTCTCTTGTTTGTATTAATCGGCATGACAACCAACGACAAATAATGTATAATGTGTCACGTTAAATCTAGTTCTACATTGGTATCGTTAGTAGTGCAGAGCAATTGAAACGAGTGATTAATGCGGAGTGAGCTGGGGTGTGTGAAAACGATCATTTTTATATAATAAACTTTATTGATATAATTCGTGATAATCGTTGCTCTTGTAGCCGGCTTGATCATACAATAGTTTTCTTGATTAATAATATTTTGCAATATTAACGTAATTTGTTGTTGATATATTTAACATTAAACCTACCAGTACAGATCAAATTAACCGTTTTCAAACTTTTATCAAAGGGTATGGCCGAATAAGGAGGTCAAATGTGCCCCCAAACCGAATTGAACAAACGACGGGTCATTCGATAGCTTATCCAGAAAAAAACCACTGTGTGCAAATTTTTAACTTGAAATCTCGACCGTGGGGGTATTAATGGGGTGAAAACGAAAATCATGTTTTTGTACAATGTCTCTTACCTTATTGAGTAAAAAAATGTAAAAAAATTCAGAGACATTTCGGGTACCGGAGCACATATTATCGGAGATTTTCAGATTTTTTGATTGAAAAACCAGGTAGTAAATAATAAAAAAACCGCAAAAAATGCCGAGAAATGTCGATTACGTATTGAAGGAGGTCCGGAACTACTTTTATACTTTTACAGTAAACAGGTATTGCTATTACTATTATTCTCAATTTTTTTCAGATTTTCATTTTGGTGCGCCGCAGTGAAAAAAAATTAGAACCGATTTTTTCCTCATTTTCTATGTATTAGAGTAACTTACACATTGAATTTTGATGCATTCTTCATTATATGAGTGTTTTTTAGAATGTATAATGTTTCTACACTAAGCAGAATTACTATAACAATTGAAACAAATAAAATAAAGCCAATCATCGGGCATATATATCCTAAAAAATCAACGATATTTTTAACGGCGTCGTTGGCGCAACGCGTCACAGTGTCCGACTGCGGTTCTCGCCCGGATTCGGGCTGATGGTCACGCATGTAGCGTACACGTTTTCTCTGCGAATACATAAGTGAATAAAAGTTACAACAAGAAGGTGGTGAGGCACCTTATGCGCTGCGCAAATGAAGAGTGCGAGGCACAAAGCAATAGTAAAATAAAATTGTAAGGTGAAAGCAAGGAGAGCTCATAAGAAAAGTGCGGTTGGGAATCCTAACCTCGCTTTCGGTGAGGTTAGGCCACGTGGTAGGGGAGCCGCCGAAAAGTTTTATGGTGTTTTGGTATTAAATACGGACAAAATAGGGGAATTAGAGGAGGCGAATAAAAATGAAATTCAAGTGGTAAATAATAATGCCACGGGTATAAATGATTATGCTACGGTAGTAAGAAAACAATCAAAAAGAAAGTGGCACACACAAATGGAAGACGAAGCAATGGAAGCGAAGAAAATGAATACTAGCAACTTTGCAACTACAAACAGGTACAGTGTACTTCAAAATGAAGTTGATATGGACGTAGAAGAAACAAATCAGAATAAAGTGTTCAATAGAAAGCAATCAGCAACCGATAGTAGGAGGAACACCAATACCAATAGAAGGAAACTCCCACCACTGGTGATGCATGGAACTATACAGGACCATAAGCTATTTATAAAGCTTATTAAAGATACAGTAAAAGATAATTTCCATATAAAGTATCACAAGGACACGGTTGATGTTCATTTGCAAGAACCGGAAGATTATGAAAATCTCATTGAAACATGGACCGAAAAGAATGTAAAATTTCATACGTACACTAGAAGGAACATAAAAAGAGAGTGTACGTACTCTCAGGTCTGCACGATCAAATAAAGGAGGAAGAACTCAAACAGGAACTGCAGGAGAAAGGAATTATAGCAGAGAAGGTTAACAAAATGAAAGGTACAGCGAGGCCATTATATATGGTCACAGTACCAATATCAGTGAACCTAAAACAATTACAGGCGAACGTAAGACACCTATGCTATGTCAAAGTAGCATGGGAAAATTATATAGTTAAAAGGAAACTCACACAGTGTCACAGGTGTCAAGAATGGGGGCACTCAGCTACCAATTGTTACGCAGACCCAGCCTGTGTCAAGTGTGCAGAAAAGCACTGGACAAGAGAGTGCACAAAGCCCAGGGAGGAACCAGCAAAGTGCGTCAATTGTAATGGCAACCATACTGCCAACGCAATTATATGTAGGGCATACAAAGACAGATTGGAATGGGTAGAAACAAAGAGTGCAGCTAAACAACCAGTTAAAACTAGATACAAAGGACCAGACATCAAAGTAATGGATATAAACAACATGGAGGAATTTCCAAAATTGAAAACGCTACATCGGGAAAGAAGTACAGCAGTCACTGTATGGGACAATGGAATGGCAGGGAGACATCAGGAAGGAATAAGGCAGCCCAGTTCCAGGATAGAAGATGAAGATAAGGAGGAGGACCTCCCGCAACTTGTGGAATTGATGGACGAAATCAGGGAAACTGAATGAATATATTAATATACCGAGAATGTTAAAGGCAATTAGAGAGCTAAACGAAAAAATGACCAAGTGCACTACAGGTACACAAAAATTTGAACAATTTGTAAAATTCTGTCAACAAATGGAATGAAGAAGACACTAACAGTGGCAAGTTGGAATGCAAATGGTATTAGAAACAAGATAGGAGAATTAATAGAATTTCTAACGCGACAAGATATAGATATTATGTTGATAAATGAAACCAAACTAAAAGCTACTGATAATCTAAAATCAGAAATTATATTACATTAAAACAATGTAGACATAATGCGGCAGGAGGAGTAGCTATGTTAGTCAAACAGCACATACCACATCAATTATTAAGGTAAACCAAAGAACATCTCTAGAATATGTAGGCATTATGCTTGAAAATAATGTCAGTATTATAGCAATTTATAATAATCCTAGAAATTATTTTAATGATATAGAGTTAGGAAATATGTTGAACGTTAGTAGCAGAGTGATATTGGTAGGTGATTTTAATGCTAGGCATCAGGCTTGGAACTGCCATGTTGCCAATAGGAATGGCTTAACCTTACATAAGTTTGTCCAACAGAATAATTGTGCGATCCTATATCCCAATGAGCCAACACACTATCCTATGAATAACATGACCCCAACGACAATAGATATAGTAGTCAATAAAGGCATCCACAATATTTCTCAGATCTGTGTAAAAAATGCACTAAACTCTGATCACAGGCCAATTATACTTAAATTGGGTAATATACTAACAACTTGTAACGCGAGTTCCGGGACACGCCGGGTAGGTGGCGCCGGTGGGTCGCGGTACCGCGTTCGGGCCTCCTCCCGAAGCAGCGGCCACGCGGAGGAGCGGGATCGGGCGGGTACAAACGACTATGAGCTGGTAACGGTAAATAAATCCTTTTATTAATCACAACTCCTCGGTCCGGACTCTGGAGATTGCCGGGTGGACGGCGGTTGGTCCTGCGGTTCCGGCGGTCTGGAAGTAACCCGGTCCGGCGTGAGTATGCGCGCTTATAAGATATGACAATGTATGATTAAGACTAAGATAAAGTATGATATGAACTAAGACTAAGATAAAGTAGGATATGAACTAAGACAAGATAAAGTAGAATATGAACTAAGACAAGTGCGATTCGGCTCGGTACGTAAGCGCACGCGGGCGCTGCAGCAATCTGATTTTCGCGGCGCGGCGCACCGGGGTATCGACCCCGCGGTTTCGATTGTTTCGGCGAACCCTACGGGTGACAACCGAGGGTCTCTTCCCTGCGGTTGGGCGTTCTCCTTTTTCGCATGAACTAGATTGTTCCAGCTTCGAGAGAACTCGATGGGAGAGTACCGGGGCTCTCCTTATATGCTCGGCTACGAGCGCGTTCGGCTGCGAGAGCGGTTAGCGGCGCGGCGCCGCGTCGCGGCCACCGTCGGAGGTTGTCCGCGCGAGGCCGGTGGATGGCGGGTTGCCGGGGTCGCGGCGTTGTCGAGTGACTTTCGTCACAACCGTAACATACGGTACGGCGTGCGCCCCATATTTAGCGATGCGTACCCTCCTCGAATTAAAGGAGCAGGATGGAGAGAGGTACCCTCTCGCCGCTCCGATCCTCGAGAGGGACATATACGTCGACGACGTATTTATGGGAGCGTCCAACAAAACCCTGCTGGAGAAAATTCGCAAGCAAGTCTGCGATCTCCTGCAGGGCGGTGGGTTCAAGTTGAGGAAATGGGCTGGAAACTCCGCGAAATTATTGCGGAACATCCCCCAAGGTGCTCACTCCCACGCCGTAGACCTCACTCTGTTCGACGATTCCGAACTGAAAGTGCTTGGTCTACGATGGATCCCATCCGGAGACTACTTCCATTTCGATCTGCAACGGTTTCAACCGTCTGCGTTACCGATGACAAAAAGAAATTTGTTCTCGGAGATCGCGAAGCTCTTCGATCCCCTCGGCTGGTTATCACCAGTCGTAATCCGTGCAAAAATTCTGATGCAGTCCCAATGGCTGGAGAAAATCCAGTGGGACGACCAAATTTCCACGGACACGCAAAAAACGTGGAACACGTTTTGCAGGGATTGGAGCAGTCTCAAAGAACTAAAATTCCCGAGATGGATCCAATACGGAGCCGACGAAGTTACTGTGGAACTACACGGATTCTGCGATGCATCACTCGCTGCCTATTCGGCCGTCACTTACTTACGGGTGACGACGAAAAATAATGACGTGAGTAGGTGTATAAGGGGAGTTCTGAGCCATGGTCCCAGAGGGGGTGCGGGGGAGGGGGGAATCGAGGGCCAGGGGGGAGTGGGGTGGGGGCCGGGGTGCGGGGGAGGGGGGAATCGAGGGCCAGGGGGGAGTGGGGTGGGGGGGCCCGACCGTTGGGGGAGCGCTGTGGTGGGGGGTCGGTAATTAGGTCGGTAATTAGGTCGGTAATTAGTATCAACGGTTGGTAATTAGGTCGGTAATTAGTATCAACGGTTGGTAATTAGGTCGGTAATTGATATCAATGGTTGGTAATTATCAGAAAGAGATAATTGTCAGATGTCGGTAAAAGGGGGGAAAGAAATTAGATGTCTTTTTACTATTTTTTTATAAAAGTGATATATTTAATCTTTTATTACAATTCAGTGAGAGTATAAATTATTTGGTAATTATCAGAAAGAGGTAATTGTCAGATGTCGGTAAAAGGGGGGAAAGAAATTTTTGCTATTTTTTTATAAAATTTATATATTTAATCTTTTATTACAATTCAGTGAGAGTATAAATTATGTAATTACAAAATTAGATATATTTTTTATTTAATTATTAATAGCATCGTATAACATATTATCCACTGCAAATGTCAACAGCTCGCAATCCGCAGGAGAATTTTTATCATAATATTCACGAAGGATTTTGACGGCCTCATGTTTATGCGCAATACTGTTCCGTTTTAATATAGTTACAAATTGTTTATATTTCTCGCTGACATAGTGCGTATTTTGACACAGCCACGAATACGCGTGCTCGACACACAGTTCCAGTTCGAATAAAAATAATACAGTCGATGGTTTCATATACATGCAGGCATCATACAATTTCATTTGCACAAGGTTCATGCCACGCATTGTAACCACCGTAAGCACCAAATCACAAATCGTTAATGGCGTTGGAGAAGGAGCTGATTTTACATGTTGTTCGATATCCTCGCGTTTCTGGATCAATGTCGTCCATGTCGAGTGTGGCAACAACAACACATTTCCTCGAGTATCGCCAAGAATAATTTCCACAGCGGACACAGATCCTACCGCGATTCTAATATCCAGGTACTTGTATGCCGTGGATGTGAGGGCAAACCTCCTCCCCAGTATATAAGGCGTCGAACGTTGTTTATTGCTATCGTAACATATAGAAAAAGTATGTAAAGAATGAAAGGTAAGTAATAATGCTAAGGAAATGATGATAATAACACTTACTCGCGACTTATGCACACCGTTTCGCGAGAAATGTAGTAATTCATGTTTGTAGAATCCATAACGTTTCACGACGACGGCGACGACGATACTATCAAAACGAGTGTGCAGCACATAAAAAATATGTGTATCATGCGAAGCGGGTGGGGCATAGTGCGGCGGGGAGAGGAATTTTTATGTCACGTATTCTTCTGCGAAAAGTGCAACTTTTGCAAAAGCGTTTTTAGATTACCTTGAACACGTCCAAACGTGCAAATTCTATGACATCACATTCGCGGTACGAATCGACCGAAATCATGTGTATCATGCGAAGCGGGTGGGGCATAGTGCGGGGGGGGAGAGGAATTTTTTGATGTCACGTGTTCTTCTGCGAAAAGTGCAATGTTTGCAAATATCTTTTATATTACCATGAACACGTGCAAAAATGCAACCTCAGCAGAACGTATAACATTGACAAGCATTATGGGCGCGGGAAAAGAAATTAGATGCCTTTAAAATATGATATATTTATTAAAGCAACAAATGATTATAAAACATTACTTTTATGGATCCATGAATTGTGCGAGTTATTGAGTCCTAACCATTTTACGTACACACTGTTCCCCTTTTTACGTAATACTTTTTCAACCAGATACACGTCGGAATTAGCAACTCGTTGCAACTCACGAAAAGTGTAAGTTATGTAAAAGCGTTTACAGATTACCTTGAACACGTCCAAACTTGCAACTTCTACAAAGCATATAACATTGCAATCGACGACGGGGATTTCTTTAATATATCGGGAGCATCACCGAGAGCATCATCGGGACACAGATTTTGTAATATATCGCAA
The DNA here is from genome assembly GCF_013123115.1 of Colletes gigas. Lineage (NCBI taxonomy): Eukaryota > Metazoa > Arthropoda > Insecta > Hymenoptera > Colletidae > Colletes > Colletes gigas. The sequence goes on from NW_025106786.1 coordinate 18,737, forward strand.
GCATCACCGAGAGTATAATCGAGCACAGATTTTGTAATATATCGCAAGCATCATTGTGTACGGCAACGCAAAAACGGTAGTATGAGTCATCAAGAGCAGGAGCTGTACGAGCAGGCCGCTCAATTAAGGTCGAAGGATGAATACAATTTATGGGAACATCGATTTGATGATTATCTCAATTCGTTGGAGGAACGAAGTCGAATAAAGAGACCGCGACTCTCAATCGGTGAAAAACAATCACTGATTGCTCGTATCGCTAGATTGGAAAGTCTGAAAGATTCGACACGCATTCGATTTGTACATGTGGGTGCTGGACACAGTGCAAGACTCAGATGGCGTGAAATTGATACGGCTTTCGTTAACCGTATATTGACCGGTGTGGTGATAAATTCTAACCATATAGAGCCCCGCAATTTTCTCGAAGATGCTAGGGACATTGTACTCGATCATGTGTGGAACATTGTGCTGAAACATGACAGTGTAAAAATAAATACTATATTTAACGGTGAATTTGTGGCTGGTAATAAATGTGCAAACAAAAGTGTTAACACAAAAAATTGTGAACTGTTTCGCTTGTCTGACCTACGCGAATGGTATGATTTACGCGTCATCGAACCCATTCTAGCATCCTTAGACGAGTTTCAGGAACGCGATAGTGGGTGGGCGCTGACGCGTATACTTAATTTAACTGTTAATGCAAATAAATTTATGCCGATGAAGGCAGGATGTACCATACAATTACCGCGTGAGATACAACTAAAGAAAGCTGTAATCAGCGTATGCTCGACGGACAACGCATGTTTCGCATGGTCAGTGGTGGCTGCTCTGCATCCAGCCAAAAATCACATATATCGGGCATCGACATATCCTCATTATACAACAGTGTTGAATATCCAGGATATTGAATTTCCAATGACTTTGAACCAAATTAAAAAGTTTGAACATATTAACAACATCTCCATCAACGTCTATACCATTGAGAATAAGAAGGTGCTACCGATACGAGTCGCCGATAAGAAGATGGAGAGGCATGTCAATTTGCTGTATTTAGAAGGAGCAAACGGCGTGGGACATTTCGCATGGATCAAGAATTTATCTCGTCTCGTGAGCACGCAATTGAGTAAACATAATGGTCGAAAATACTTTTGCGATAGGTATGTATAAAATAAATTTTTAAATATTTTTTCTTAGATAAAAATTATGTCTCTTATCACAGATAAATCCAAAATTATGTCTCATATTGCAGATGCTTGCACTACTTTAGTTCAAATGAGAAGCTGGAAGCTCACACCATGGATTGTGAGAAGATGAATGATTGTGCAATCATATTACCAAATGATGATGGTAGGAAGTGGCTCAGCTTCAGCAACTACAGCAGGAAAGAGCGTGTTCCGTTTATCGTGTATGCCGATCTGGAATGCATCCTGGAGAAAACGGATACTGATCGAGAAGCGCCAAGATACACATATCAGCATCATCGTGTATTTAGTGTGGGATACTATGTGCGGTGCTCGTACGACGACTCGTTATCTACGTTTCAATATCGTCGCGATCCTGACTGCGTGTCATGGTTTGTGAGACAACTCAAAGATTTGTCGCATCGTGTAAAGTCCATTTTATCGACCAATGTACCCATGGAAAATTTATCAACTGAACAATTGCAAAATTTTAATACTGCAGCACACTGTCACATATGTGAAAGACCGTTTGCACAAGATGACAAACGGGTACGCGATCATTGTCATTTGACCGGTCGGTACAGAGGCCCCGCACATTCAAATCACAATCTAAATTATAAAGACGCATTTGTCATCCCCGTGGTTTTTCACAATTTATCCGGTTATGATTCACATTTTATTATCAAGGAGATAGCCACGGCATTTGAGGGCGACGTCACTGTATTGCCGATAACAAAAGAGAAGTACATTTCATTTACAAAATACATTGAATGCACGGATGAAGAATGGAACTCGCGCAAGCGCATAAAATTGCAATTCATCGATTCGTTTAAATTTTTAAATACAAGTCTCGAGAAATTGGCATCTTTTCTTAGTAAAGATAAACTTCAAATTACACGGTCTGAGTTTCAAAAATTATCTACGGAAGATTTTGATTTATTGACACGGAAAGGGGTGTTCCCGTACGAGTACATTGACTGTGTCGAAAAGTTGGAGCAATCATGTTTGCCATCGCGCAATTCATTTTACAGTTCCTTGACTGGCGATACAGTATCCGAAAATGACTACGAACACGCCGTCAACGTGTGGACGCGGTTCTCCATTCAAACGCTCGGCGAGTATAGCGATTTGTATCTAAAGACTGATGTCTTGCTGTTGGCAGATATTTTTGAAAATTTTCGCAATAGTTGCATCACAAGTTACGGACTCGATCCCGCGCACTATTATACTCTGCCAGGTTTTACGTGGGATGCCATGCTGAAGCATACACGTATCAATTTCGAACTTCTTACCGATATCGACATGGTCCTATTCATCGAACGTGGTATACGCGGTGGTTTAAGTCAATGTTCCAACAGACGCGCACGAGCCAACAACAAGTACATGCAGTCGTACGATGCATCGCAACCGTCGTCATATTTAATGTATTTCGATGTAAATAATTTGTACGGCTGGGCAATGTGTCAACCATTGCCATACGCCAATTTTCAGTGGGTCAACAACAAAGATATAGATGTAATGGCCATAGCGTTAGACTCAACGATGGGGTATATTTTGGAAGTCGATCTGGAGTATCCACAACATCTGCATGATGCACACACAGATTTACCGTTCTGCCCAACGCGCGATAAACCGCCCGGCAAGCGCCAGGAAAAGCTCCTCGCAACTCTATACGATAAGAATCGTTACGTAATACATTACCGCAATCTGCAGCAATGTATTCGTCACGGCCTTCGCGTAACTGAAGTTCACCGCGTATTACAGTTTTCACAATCGCCATGGCTTCGCGATTACATCGAACTAAATACAAAGTTTAGAACTCTTGCCACAAATGATTTTGAGAAAAATTTATACAAGTTAATGAACAATGCAGTGTTTGGTAAAACTATGGAGAATGTGCGCAATCATGTAGATGTAAAATTAGTAACAAAATGGGAAGGGAGATATGGTGCGGCGGCATTGATCGCTAAACCAAATTTTCACAGTCGCAGCATATTTTCGGAAAACTTAGTTGCAATCGAGCTGCGCAAACTGTCCGTAAAATTGAACAAACCAATCTATGTGGGTATGTGTATACTAGATATATCTAAGGTTTGTTTGTATGAATTCCATCACGACTACATGTTACCCACACATAGCGATAAATGTAAAATGATGTATACCGATACAGACAGTTTAATTTATCACATCGAGTGTGACAATATTTATGAACTTATGATACGAGACATTGCCCGATTTGACACGAGCGATTATCCATCAGATAATCGATATGGTATTCCGCTTGTCAATAAGAAGATACCAGGTTTAATGAAAGACGAAAATAATGGTGCGATTATGACCGAATTTGTTGGACTGAGAGCAAAGATGTACGCCATGCAAGTCGATGGCAAGAACGATACGAAGAAGGTGAAAGGTGTCAAGAGTAATGTTGTAGCACGAACTATAACATACGATGATTATGTGCAATGTTTGATGGGCGAGGTTGAAAAGATTTGCCACCAATCGTGTATAAGATCCACGTTGCATGAAGTGTACACGTGTAGTAGTCTTTGTTCCGGGCAAGTCAGGAATGAAGCACTAATGTAATAATAGGTGGATATATCTGTATATATTTAGATTAGAAAAACACAGTAAGTATAAACGTAAAGGGTAGATGTACTAAGCTGGCCCCACGGCCATCCTGACATAAATGCATAAAATACGTGTTCGCACACCGAACGTTACCATGCGACCCCCCTAATATCTTCGTTGTCCGTATGCGTTTGTTTTCTCCAACGTTGCCGGCGTCTCGCTACGCTCGTCGGTCGAACGCAGCAAACTCGCCGACGATTCCCCGATACATTGTATACATATACTACAGTTCGGCCACCCTGACCAACGATTGCCCTCAATCGTCATGGCACAAACTAATAAAATTAACGCATAGCACAAGTAAACCATAGAATATACTAAATACAATATTTTTTATGAAACGCATATTACAATCTAAAACAAACAATATGAATTACCAAACATTCACAATGCGACGCATCAAGTAAACTAAACACAAAATATAACCGGTAAGACAGAAGAAAGTATAAGAAACAGATTGTTTAACTGTTTTCATTATCCAAATTCACCCATTTTCGCATATTTTCTGGGGAAGATATACCTTCAAACGGGAGTTGGGTTACTTGATGCCCCTCCGGGTCACTAATAACATATCGATTTTTGTCAAGCACCTTCTTGACGACATACGGACCTTTAAATCTTGGCAACAACTTTTTGTTAACTCCCGTCGTAACCTCTATGTTTTTTACAACTACATAATCACCTACACTGTACTGTACTGGTAATTTGTGTCGTTTGTCATAATATTTTTTATTATATTCGTTGGTTGCACGAATTTTCGCGACGGCATTCTCTCTTATCGTAGATAGTTCCTGATCATCAACATCCCGTTCGTTTAGCACCCTACGCAAATCATCACACACAGTACCTACTTGATTGATTCCAAATACTAATCGACTCGGCGTGTCTCCCGTAGAACGATTTACCGTATTATTAACTGCATATTCCACCTCTGCTAATACTCGATTCCATGTACCGGCACTAGGACTTAATTTCGCTAACATCGGTGTAAGAGAACGATTTATTCTTTCGATTTGACCGTTTGCGTGTGGTGTTGCGGTCGCAATTAACACCTGCTGTATGTTCAATTCCGATAAAAATTCCTTAAATTTATTCGAGGTAAATGCGCTGCCTCGATCCGAAACAATTTTGTACGGTTTACTATAGACGGAAAAATAAGTTCGTAAATGCCGTATTACTTCGTCCGCATTGGTACTGACGGTCGGGTAAAATTTCACAAATTTCGTAAATGCGTCAATCACTTCGAAAATATACTTATAACGGTGATTTGTTCGTTTCCAACGGACCGTAGTGATCAATGTGCACGGAGTAAAATGTTACTGAATTTTTATCCGGACATTCTAATATGCCTTCTACCCGGTTCGCATTGGCCGAATACGTGATACATTTCAAACAATTCGCAATCCATTTTTGGATCTTCTGCCTCTTCTGCGGAAACCAATAAATTCGCGAAATATACTCGAGGGTCTTATCTACCCCTTGATGACCTATTTCTTCGTGATTTTTCCTAACTATATTTTCCTCCATTGAAGATGGAACACAAAATAAACGTTTGTTATTAACCTTCCGGTAAACCAATCCATTGCTCAATTCGTAAAATTTATTTTCGGAATTTTGCAATTCCTCTCGCAATACTTTTAACCGTGGATCTTGATCCTGTAAAATAGAAAGGTTCTGTTCGAAACTATTTTCCGTGATAATCAACACACTAAATTCGCGACTAGTGCGTCCGCATGTACTAGTTTATCCCCCGTTCGGTGTTCCAAAGTATATTGATAATTTCGTAAAATTAATGACCATCGCAAAATTCGTGGGTTTATTCCTTTCGCTCCAAAGTTAATTTCAGGCTGTTACAATCCGTCACAATTTTGAACGGTATTCCTTGCAAATAAATTCTAAAACGTTCCAGCGCGTAAACTATTGCTAATGCTTCTAATTCGAAGCTGTGATATCTGCTCTCTGCTTGAGTAGTTCTTTTACTAAAATAACAGATAGGGTGGAATTTACCATCTGTTTGTTTTTGCAATAGGACCGATCCAAATCCGTGTGAACTCGCATCGCAATGCAACTCAGTCTCTGCGTGTACCGAGTAAATAGCTAACACGGGTTCCGACATTAATATTCTTTTCAGATTTTCAAAACAATTTAGCAACTCGTCGTCCCATCGAAAACTGACTTTGGATTTTAACAAGTCATACAGCGGTTTTGCTATTACTGCAAAATTTTTTATGAATTTCCTAAAATACGAAACTAAACCCAACCAGCTCTGCAGTTCGCGGTAATTTCTGGGGATAGGATAATCATACACAGCCTTTAGATTTTCTTCACTCGGTCTAATGCCTTGCGAGTCTATACGATAACCTAGATAGACTACTTCCGTAAGTAGAAAAGCGCATTTGGCTAATTTTAAATCTAAACAATTTCTAACTATTACCTTAAAAACTTCTGCAAGTATCTCTAAATTTTCACAAGGGGTTTCGGTGGCAATTAAAATATCATCTAGATATATCAAAATTTTTTGTTGATTTAATAATTGTTGGAATGCGTTATTAATAAATCTCATAAAAAATGATGGGCCGTTTGATAACCCAAAAGGCATACGTAGGTATTCAAATTGACCCATAAAACATGTAAATGCCGTGTATTTAATTGAGTTCTCTTTCATAAAAACGTGATGAAATGCATCCTTCAAATCTAACCGGGTAAAGTACGATTTGTTCCGCAATTGATCAATTTGATCCTCTATCCTAGGAATAGGGAAATTATCTCGCAATGTTAATTTGTTTAGATCTCTGTAATCCATCGCCATCCTATACTGTCCATTTTTCTTCCTTATCAACACAATCGGGCTACAATAATGCGATGAGCTTGGACGGATAATCTCTCGACTTAATAGATCCTGAATTATTGCTGTCACTGCACTCTTTTCGCAGTACGATAAACGTCGCGGATTGTAGTAAAAGGGTTGATGATTCGGTTTCAAAATTAATTCCATTTCTAATTTTGTATCTGGAAGTTCGGGTCTATCCGGTTTCACGTAATGCTCGTTAACAATTTGGCCTACTTTTTCCTGCCACTCGTATTCTAAATTCGGATTAACTATTAAATTGTCCAGAATATCGTTATTTATTTTATCATCTATCACATCTATCTTCATTATTTCCGCAATCGAGCTCGGGCGAATAATAACCGATTTCCCGATCGTAACATCTAAGTTGTCATTATTAATAAAATCACGACCTAATAAGCAATCACAACTAAGCGTTCGATCTGGAATCACGTAAAAATCGAGTATTGCTTCGCAACCCGAAACTAATGTTTTTTCCCTCAACTGGCCCAATATTTCTATCGCGCTTCTGTTCACTCCTTCGAATCGCATCGTACGATCGTAATTATTTAATTGAACATTCGCGGGAACTAATCTCCGACTTAAAAATGATACCGGACTTCCGGTATCGATAACTGCTTCGATCTTACCTAGATCTGAAATTAATTCGACGGTGTAACATGGACTTATCTCGCTTGCCCTTAAATTAACCAGGTGCGTATTCATCTCGCTCTTCCTCGCTCCTCTCCCTTCCCTCAACGCTTCCGATCGCCGCGGACAAGACTGCTTCTGATGCTCGACCGATCCACAGATGTAGCACGATCCTGGGCTTCTTTTTGGCTTCGGACAGGCGTTGGCCAAATGTCCCACGTCGTTGCAGTTAAAGCATCGAGGTGGTGGTCTGACGTATCCTGATGTCGTATGCGTCTTCCCCGTTCCGTTGCTCGTGCTCGCTGCACCGGTCGTCGGCGTCACAGGTGCTTTCTTCACCCCCGGTCGACTTACGTTCCGCACTCGTTCATAAATTTTTAATTTATCCTTAAGTTCATTCAGATGCTTGGCTTCGTAAAGATGAACTTTTCCCATTGGCTCGTCTGGAATCCCGTCCACAATGTACTGTATTAGCGATTCGGATTCAATCGATCCTTGTACCGCACTTTCCTTCATTTTTAAAAAATATTCGTGCACCGATTCGTCCCGCTGCATTTTCCTGGTGCGCAACTTTTCGTGTCCCTTCTCACCTTGCACGAATAATCTCGCCAATCCCTTCAAACATTTTCTCGCGAACAGAGTTTTTTGCAGGTCGGACCATGCGAATGACGTCGCATTTTCCTCAAATTCTTCCATCCACCTCTCCACGGGATATCCATCGGTTCCGTTAAACGGTCGTATCGAGTCTTCCACATCTCGAAAATTTAACGCAAATCTAGGTGTATCATCACGGCTTCTGGCAGGCATTTCCACTACCTCGTCTTCCGATTCCTCTTCTGAAAGGGTCATCGCTGCGTTAGCTTCCTTCAACAACGTTAAATCGGACAGATGCTTGCAAACCCGTTGTCCAATTTCTTCTTTTTGTCCCTCAGAGTCGATGTTCAGTATACCGGCGATCCCGATCAACTCGCTCAAACTAAATGCATCCATCACCGACGCAACCTTGTATCCAAGCTCAGTCGCACTTTCGAACGTAAAACCCGTAAAATGCCTTAGCCGCTTGCGGTTGTTTCGGTCGCCCTCTTCATCGAAAACGAGCCTGTGCAGAGCGCGAATCGACTGAGCCGCAACCCTTCCCAGGTTTACGTGTATCCTCGGAATATCTTTCAAAGACACCATAGTCAATATTCCCGTTCCACCAAATTTAACAAAACTAACACAAATGTTCAGGTTGTTTTATCCCACTTCTGAAGCTGTAGTAGTCTTTGTTCCGGGAAAGTCAGGAATGAAGCACTAATGTAATAATAGGTGGATATATATGTATATATTTAGATTAGAAAAACACAGTAAGTATAAACGTAAAGGGTAGATGTACTAAGCTGGCCCCACGGCCGTAACATAAATGCATAAAATACGTGTTCGCACACCGAACGTTACCATGCGACTCTCCTAATATCTTCGTTGTCCGTATGCGTTTGTTTTCTCCAACGTTGCCGGCGTCTCGCTACGCTCGTCGGTCGAACGCAGCAAACTCGACGACGATTCCCCGATACATTGTATACATATACTAAGTTTCATTTAAATTCATTCAGCTATTTATATTCAATCGTATTAATAATATACATATGTGTGCTCATACATGGGAATAAAAAAAAATTTCTTTTTTTTCAATAATTAAAATATGATCAGGAGGTCTTAAAACGTGTATTTCCGTAAAATAAATTTTACAAAATTTTTTTTTCATTATGGGTACTTTGCTTATGTGCGCCTACATAGGTCGGAAAGTAAAAATGCCTGGGCAGTCGAGAATCCAAATCGTATGCCGTTAACTGGAGGTCGGATTTCAGTTGTTAAGAGCGAGAAGGCAAATGTGAACCTTTCTCTCTCGTCTCCCACGAGGCGATCCGAAATTACTTTCGGGCAGCTTCGGAGAATCGAGAAAGAGGGCATGCGTCAGTTTGCCTTTGTCGACTTTCCGAAACTCCACGAGCTCACGTACGCGTATCTGGCATGTGTGCGTGTGCACCCGGCGGTGCTTTTCTGGCATCTCTGATACCAGCGGAGATCGCAAACACCTCCCTTCATATACAAAAGATGTTTCCAATGGAAACAACTTTTCAAAAAAGAAAACAATACATCAATACTAACTTAAGTACGCAAAATTGAATGAATAAGTACTTTACAATAGACCATCCCATTGTCACACAGGAAGCTCGAGTTGAAGAATAATAGTTATATGATAACATTTTACAGTAATAAGATATAGTTATTCTATTACTATATAGGTAATATTAAATCAATTATAGTACAACGCATAGCTGACATCCAGGAGTTATCAAACGCCCTAACCAAACTTATCTAAATATTCTTATCCAATATAGTTCATATAAAAGTACAGCAATATATCTAATACTTATGGTTAAACTATTTACACTGGATCTAGCCTTATACAGGCTAACTTAAGTTTATTCGCATGAACTATTTTAGTCTTATTTTTTCCTATAGCTATTTCAATAGTGAGATCGTTAAATATTTCAACTACTTTATATGGTCCTAACCAACTAGAATCAAACTTAGATGTCTTAGGTTCTCTAAGTAAATACACATCGTCACCTACAATAAATTTACGGGGATTTACATTTTTATCATACCTTATTTTACTCCTTTCTTTTGCCTGTTCTAGGTTAATCGCTGCTGTAGCCTTTTCGTGGGGAAAATCTTCGAAAGACTCCCTCCCACCTCTTTGGGGAGAGGCGGGAGGGGTGTGTGGGATTCCCCGCGCCCATTATAACGGGCGCGGGACCTACCCACTAAAAACCCCACGGTGACCCTTCCGCACGATTTGGGAGGATACCGGGAATCGCTCGAAGTATACTTCCGGTATCCTCCCCGTGCCCGCGCTTTGCGCCCACCCGCGGGGGGACAAACGGTCCCCCGGTAATCGCCCTGTCTCATAGCGGCAGGACGAGGCCACATCGTCCTGCCGCCATCCGTCCCGGGGCCGCGTCTAGTGGCGGCTGCGAGCCCCAACTCGCAACCGCCGCGACCCCTTTTCTACCCCTCGGAGGCCGGCAGCTCATGGCCGCACCAGGCCACCGAGGGTGCCGCTCCGTGCGCCGGACCCGGACAGGAGGCACTGCCACCCCATCCGGTCCGACCCTACCCCGCCTGGCGGGAGGGGGCTCCTATCATCGCTGCTGTAGCCTGAGTAGTCGTGATCCGAGTAAACAAATCATCTAGATGTTCAACGAAAGTTCGCGGTATTTCTTGGCGACTAAATTCTGATGGTATGTTGGCTTTTGTACCGAAAATAAGCTCATGAGGGGAGAAACCTGTAGCTTCATGCACGGAAGTATTATATGAGAATATTCCAAAGCGTATCCAATCGTCCCAATCAGTTTTTTCCACAATAATGCTTTAAATAATCTATAAAAACGCGATGTGCTCGTTCAAGAGAGCCCAATGATTGAGGGTGAAATGCCGTTGATGTAATTCTCTGTATTTTGAATATTTTGCAAAAGTTACTCATTATTTCACTAACAAAATTACTTCCCTGATCAGTTTGAATAACACGAGGGCAACCGAACCTACTTATAAACTGTTCTGCAAGAGCAACTGCAACAGTAATGGAGTCCATAGTTGGTATAGGAATAGCATCAGAATGCTTCGTCAAATTATCCTGCAGAGTCAACAGATACCGATTACCCCTTTTAGTCACAGGTAACGGTCCCACAATGTCCATTTGTACTTTCTCGAAAGCTCTCTGAGGGGTATCTGTTATGCGCATTGGCTGTTTAGTTTTAACAGAAAGAATTTTATTTCTTTGGCAGTTGGAACAAGAGCGGACAAAAGTTGAGATATCTTTCCCCCATTTTTGTCCAATAGAAATCCTCCCTTATCCTTTTGAATAACTTAGTCACACCCTGATGGCCACCCACTACAGACTCATGATATTCCCGAATAATCGAAAGTCTTCTTGATAAAGGGGGAGAAATGATTTCACCAGTGCAAACCGTAATATTGTATTGTGAACTATTAAATGTCTGCTTTAAAAGATATTCAAGAGAATTCCATTCAATAGGCTCAATGTTATTGTCACTTTTAGATAAACTGATGGACATCACACCTAATGTTTCCATGAGATTTTTAAGGGATGATATTGAAGGCGCGAGATGTCTAAAATTTTGTTGTTCAACAGATTTCACCTTGGAAAATAAGTGGAAAATATGTTGACTTCCACCGGGGAAAACCATTGCCTCACCCACGTGAACATTGTACGATTGTACCTGACCAATGGAAAACCTTCCTTGTGTTAACAAATCATTACTGATTTGTGAAGAAACTTGACAATCAGTAGAAAAAAAATGAAGAAGATTGTCTTTCCGCATATAAAGATGGTCCTTGCAATAAATGATACTTGGAAATGAAGAAGGAGGGGGATGCTTGTACGGATGGAATGGAATTTGTCAAGAGAACTTTGAACTTATCATGGGTATGAGAGTCATTTTCATATACCTTTTCTACGGAGGATCGTGTCCGTTCTTTACCTGATTCTGTCATTCCTGAAGCACCAGACTCGCCCACACTCCGCCACAACCTCATCCGGGATGAACTGGACTGCGCACAGCCAGTGCCACGAAATGAGTCGGGAATAAGAAGGTGCCGAGTCTCCGCTTTCGACACGAAACGGGGGCTCTTGTTGCCAATTTCTGGCAGAGCACTTTTACCCTGAGATACAGAGACAGCCCCTAACGGTGCCTGTGGCGGGGTGCCTTCAAAGTCGGCCTTTCCGATGTCCGACAGACTCCCGAGTCGAAACATGTCCTCCGTACCTCTGCGGAGCGATCCTCCACTCATTACTGTTAGTATTTAAGTCTTTAGAGGATTTTCCTCCCTGGAGAGATGCTTCTATGGAAGGAAATGTCTCTTCCTCATCTGCCGTATGATACTCGTCGCTATCATTTGAGTCCGAACCCGAATGATTTGTTTTGTTATCAGTCTCATTACACCCACTACTAGTTCACTATCCACAAGAAAAACTCCCGCAACTAGACGTTCATTTTCGTCTCCCATAGAACCGTCAACGTCAATGTCCCCGACCTCCTTAGCGATTGCAATTGGCAAATCGTCGGCGCCTACGACAACCCTTTACAAACGCCTTGGAGGGGAGGCGTCCGTACTTTCAGTCTCGGTATGAATTGTCAAGCACTTAGATGGAAAAGGAAAGATATTTTGAGAATCGACAAGACAGGATTTCGGGATAATGCATCTGCATTGGAATTGATTTTCCCAGGTTTATAGACCATCTCATAATCGTATTCGTTTAATCTAATACGCCATCTCATGATACGGGAAGTGGGATCTTTTACGTTGTGCAGCCAAATCAGCGGTCGATGGTCAGTGACTAAAATAAATTTGTGGCCATACAAATACGGTCGAAAATGTTCAATTGCAAATAAAATCGCTAATAATTCTTTTTCAATGGTTGAATAATTATTTCCAGCGTCATTAAGGGTCCGAGATGCATACGCAATTGGGAGATCCTTTCCGATCTGACCCTGACTCAATACAGCTCCTACTGCATAATTAGAAGCATCAGTTGTTACGAGGAATGGCTGTTGAAAGTTGGGAAATTGGAGCAACGGCTCCGAACAAATGATATCACGTAAACTCTCGAAAGCGAATTTGACATCTTTACTCCAGACAAAAGGTACTTCTGCCTTCAACAATCGTGTCAGAGGTTTAGCAATTTTTGCCATATGAGGGATAAAACGTCGATAATAACCAACTAACCCCAGAGACTGTTTAACATTCTTCCTGGTTTTTGGAATAGGAAATGACTTAACAGCCATGATCTTCCCGGGGTCTGGTTTCACTCCTTTGGCAGAGATAACGTGACCCAAATAGGCAACTTCTCGTCGCAAGAATCGACATTTCTCGGGTTTGTAACGTTAAAACCGGCATTCTGCAACCGAGCCAAGAGAATTCTCAATTTACGAGTATGCTCTTCCAAAGAATCAGCATATATGACGATGTCGTCCATATATACAAAAAGCTCGACTCCTTGTAAACCAACCAAAACCAAATCCATGCACCTCTGAAACGTGGCTGGAGCATTTTTAAGCCCGAAGGGCATATTATTAAATTCATAATACCCATTAACAGTTGAGAAAGCGGTCTTGGATTTAGAATCCGGATGTATGGGGACCTGATGGAAACCAGAGGCAAGATCGAGGGTACTAAAATACTTGGCGGCCCCCAATTGATCCAAGATATCCAAAATATTAGGGAGAGGATACACATCATTCATAGTCTTCTCATTTAACTTACGGTAATCTATCACCATGCGCCAGCGAGGCTTACCATCAGGGCCAGGTTTTTTAGGTACAACCCAAACAGGCGAATTATAAGGAGAAGCAGATGGCTGAATTATCCTATTTTCAAGCAGTGAGTCTATCTGTTTTTGTATTTCCTCTTTGTGAACTAGTGGAAACCGATACTGTTTTCGTATTTATAGGTATTTCATCCGTAGTCACTATTTTATGTTTGATTGTACTAGTAGAATTTAATTTATCCGAAGGCAGATAAAATTGATACGGAAATTCATTCACGATTTTTAAAATACTAGCCTGTTCAGAATCGCTCAAACCCTGCATATCGAGAAGCTTCGCCAATTGAACGAGCCGAGTAGCATCGGCTTTGGACCGACCCTTATTTGGATTTCCCGTCCGAGCCGAACGCGGCGAAGGAGAATTTCAATAAACTCTTCTAATTCAACGGGGGGTATTGAAAGAGTCACACTATCGTGAGTAGTATTAATAGCGAATATCCTAACAAATCCATTCTCTTGCGAGGCCAGTACTTCACCTACGTAAACACCCGCTGTGTATCTAACTTCCTTATATAACCCTCTTGTCTTTCAATATTTCTAACAGGGACGGTTAGGAGAGTTTTCATGCGAGGTGGTAAACTAACTGAAACCCCTGTATGAAGAGGCAATTCCTGCCCCCCCAACCCGAAGACTATTAGCCACAACGTCCTTGAATGTTAATATCGCTTGTTGCTGCTCCAAAAATGGGAATACCCAAAATTCCTATTCCCGA
>NW_025106787.1:0-32483 GCF_013123115.1 Colletes gigas
TTCCTTCAATATACAATTGTCAGTTTTGTTATGTAAATTATTATTTTCATCGAACGATATATCCTCCGAACTAATATCTTGAAAAAACATTATCTACATAAATGTATTGTATAGTTGTATGTAATTTTAGAAGTATTTTCTTTTTTTGTTCATGCAGCATTTATTATTTTTGAAAGACTTTAGATTTTGTAGGAAAAGGTATAACATACCTTTAGAAAATGTATCTACACGCGTTGAATCCGTATCTGTCAAATCCATACTTGACGAATACTTAAAAATTTAATACATTTTCGTAATCATGTAAATAACATTTTGATGTATTCACATTATTTACGTTTAGGTAATGGAACTGTTACGTATGGTGTTTGCATAGCGTCGTATACATTACATACAAATATATTTTTTAGTGAAAAAACAACTTAACTACGACCGCGTCGGGAAAAACAACAGAAGTCCAGCAGCCTTGGGTTGTTTTGCCTGAAGTATCGATAAATTATTATTGTTCTTCTTATCATTCGTGTTAATTTTGCGAATGCAGAACATTGTTCAAAATGAAGAATAAAACATATCTTTATTCTTTTAGATTAGGCCTGCAAAAGCCAATTTCTGTTACAACAATTTTTGAAGTCTCTTTTAAACACATTTTTAAAATGTTTCATGCGTCAATTTTTGTATAGTTTAAAGTTAAAAATAATCATGTTCCCTTGTAAAACGAAATTAAAGTAAGGAGCTTGTTATACCCAAATGGTAGAAAGAATCGTAAAATTTCATCCGTTGTTTATAGAGGCATGGATTCATAATGGTTAAATCGAATTACAAAAATTAATGTTTGCTTTTGAAACGAAGTAAAGTAAACAGTTCTTCGATCAAATATTTCATGTCTAATGTTACAATTGGTTCTAAAATTTCAGAATTATTCAAATTATAAAAATAATGTTTGAATGACTTGAGGTACCTCAAAAAATTTGTTGATTAAATTCAGACTGTGGCAGCTTAAATCATCATAATATTTATTATATTTGCCTACACTTTCGGCTTTGCAATTATCTTTCTTAAATCTATTTAAAACTAACTGAATACTACTTCCTCTCTTTTTCGTATTGCCTTCGCTTCATTCGACTTTCACATCGCTCTTATCTTATCCGTTCAGTCAATCTCTTCGATCCCGCCTCGCTTGTCTGTACGCCTCATCCTCACCCTATCTTATTGTAACTTATCCTATTCTTAACTTTACTTCTTACAAAATAAAACTACTTCTATGAATTCTTATTCTATTCTTAACCTTACTCTTAACATTAATCTAAACATTAAAGAAGATTCCAATCTCTTCACTCACTCTCTCCCTCTATCTGCCCTATTTCCTTCACTTTCTTTTATCCTTTCCCTTCTTTTTACCCTTTCTCCTCTTACCAATACCTCTTCTACTCCTCTTCTTGTTCATCCTCAGCCTACACACCTGCCCATAACAACCCTCACTTTCTTCTCTCCTCATTCTCCCAATAACGCATCTCGTTCCGTAATCTGAACCTTGCTATCCTCTTTATTTTTTCCGTTTCTCCTTCTCCCAACTTTACTAAAACCATTTTTCCTTTTCCGCCATCTCCCCATCTTGGCTGCTTCACTTCTTTAATTTTCATCACCACCTCTATATCCTTCTCCAAGATTTCCGCCGCCTCTTTCTTTACACCTTCTGCCTCCTTTTCTATTCCCGCTATTATAATATTTCTTTCTCTTTCTCCTCTCCTCCTTTCTTCTACTTTTCGTTCTATTTCTCTTGCTGCCTCCTTTCATTTATCTCAGTTTTATTCCCCTTTCCCTCTATCCCACTCTTTTCGTTACTGTTCTCCACTTCTTTATTTAGTTCTTTCATCTTCTTCTCCAACTGTTTTATTCTTATCTTCCATTTTTACTCCCGTTCCTCCCCTTTTCATTTTCAAACTTTTTTTTTCCTATCGAAGTATTGAATTCCTCTTTTTCCTTCGTTAGCAACATCTCTTTATTCTTTTTCTTATCTTTTGCCACTCACAGCGCCCTCTGCCTATCTTTCTTCCCGCCTTTAGTTTCCGTTCTAGGTCCCTTCTTTGACGCGCGCTCCATGATTTCGTTTGCGTCACACTTCCCGTCGGCCCCATTTTTACCTACGCTCCCCACTCTCTATTTCTTCACCTTTCTTCCCACTCTTCGCCCCAAACCTCTTCCGACTCTCTTTTACTTTCTACCTTTTTCCCCCTATCTTATCATACTTCTTACCTTTTCTATTTTTTCTCTTTGCCGTTCGCTCTATGGATTTTCACACTCACTTCCCTATTTGTACCTCACCACTCCCTTTCCTTTATTTTTTTCCTATTTTCACTCTCTTGCTTATCTGACACTCCGTCTTCTCACACCACCGCGACTGGACTCCTTCTGGCAGTTTAAATATCATTTTAAAAGAAAACTTTTACCTACCACTGAAAGTTATGAATTATACAAAATGTCTGTCCCTACATTTCGTTCCACTCTAATATATTTATATAGAAAAAAAGAAAGACGAAAACAATGCTATCAAGAAGAATTGATGTTTAAAATTTTATATATAAATATCTCGAAAGTGAAAATATGTTACTTATACGGTTGTACAAGGCATTAACTTTATTCAACACCAACAAGTATACAAAACAATGGAATGTGCGATTTACTACGAAACAAAGAAGTGTTGATGCAACGATAGAGAAATGTTTAACCGAGATATATTAGGGCCTCATATTAGAATTGGTGTTCGTATTAAACTTTTCCCTAAGAGTTTAAAGAAATACAAATATTCTAGACTTTGTAGAAAACCAAACATTTTGGAAAATTTGAGTCATTAATAATTCGCAATGTTCAATTTCATTTAATTACATTTTTTTAATCAAAACATACTTTTCTTGCACCGATAATTACCATAAACATTCTTACAGTGATTAGTTTCTAATTTATCTTTAAATTTATATATAGTACAATTTTTATATCATTCAGGGTGAACTATCGAAAGCGTAACAAGTTTTTTTCTTCAGAACTACTGCAGGTATTGACGTACCATTTTTTTAAAATTAAATACTACAGAGACTGATCAGTTTGGGTGTAAAAAATATGAAAATTGCGTTTTCAAGGAACAAAGGGGATGCAACTTCCATTTTTTTTAAATCGGAATGGTATATTAATTTTCTGTTATTTTAATTACTCTTATCCAAACTAATAACATTACTTGAAATACATTTTTAAATGAGTCTTATATATGAGGATATATTTTGTTGTATATTATCAACAGGAGTTAGTAGAACAAAGTTTTATAATTTGGCTATTTACTTCTGCAACGTCCTGCATAATAATCACTATTTTTATTAGACACGTAAAATGAATATTGTTCTACCAGAGTTCTGGCGCTGGTGTTGTTTACATGGCCACCTCTTACAAAGACCCTTGTACTACTTGGACCTCCTGCAGGATGCTGTTGAAGTTGGTCTTGAACTTTAGCAGTCTGATGCTTGGAATTCAATAAACAAGAAGTTGTCTGTTCCGGGCATTTTTCAGTTAGCCGTCTAAAAAGTATTTAAAAGTATTACAAGTTATACCAGAGGCAACGAATTACATACTCGTACTTTATTCTTTATCGTTTATCCAAAATACATGGTTTCATCAATATCAATAATCTTAAATTGGTATAGTTTTTTAGTTTAACTCTTTCGATAGAAGGTTAGAACAATGTACGAATTAGATGGATAATATTATGTAGGTATGAATATTATAAATATCAAATACAAGATATGTAAAATAACAGTCCCGGTATTTAAAAATATTTAAATATGTTAACAACTACCTTCTAACAGATGAAAGAATTGACAAGAAAGTTAAGTGATCAAAATTATCTGGTGTATACATTTTACAAAATCAGTGAATAGATTTTAGGAATACCTAGTCATAGATGCATGAAACTAATGGACAACGTATACATAATGTGTAATTGCTTGTGATGTATGTAAGAACAGTAATGAGAATATTTAGATGTTACAACATTTTATTGAGCGCTTTTGACATTACATTCTTGGCCATCTTCGAAACATGAAAGTAAATTGATTTGAAATTTTTAAGAATTATGTTGGGGAAAGTAAAATAAAACTTCATCTCCATTTGAAACTTTGTAGAACTTAGTGTAATTATAAAATCATTATTTATTTCAGCATAAATTAAAAATCACAAATAAATGCATTATCCCCTTCATCAGCACTACTACAACCTTCATGGGTCTACTCTCGACATACAATGCCTTAAATCCAACTTTCTTTTGGTTTGAAATTCCTATAGCGCATTACAAAATATACAAGCGTTATTTCCTTCCTCCTCTGAAGTTGAGAACGACAATTTCTATTGCATTCGGATGGTCGATTTTGCTCCAACGTGAGGTAATTTAATGGACATGGTGTTTCATCACTCCAACGTAGAATAAACAAGCGATTAAAACATCAATATACTTGGCAAGAGCTACCAAATGCAATGCTGAACCTACTGAAACTGATTCTCCACATACAAGTTGTAAACACAGCTCAAATCACCAACATAATATTGAACGGTTTGAGAACAAAATTTTTTAAACACACGCAAACATAAACTGATGCGTGCTCGCGTCTATTTTTTATCCCACAATGTTTTAAGAGAAGCTTAGAACTATTATCAAGTGTTAGACAAAAATCGCAATATTACATTACGAAAAAACAGAGGTATACGGTTTTAACCTACTCTCCTCTCTTTGTTGAGGAATTTCATTAATGGAAATACTATAAAAAACAATAATGGTGCTTGTGGAGGTATGCATATAGAGGGTGTACACGTTAGGTTTTACGTTTTGGATAAAAGTTTATTATTTTTTGATCGGCTGTATGTTTACATGTTGAAAATTATTCAAAAATATTTTTAATATCAAGTATATTTTTGATATCATAGGATCAGAGTGGACGTTAACACGAATTCAACGATATATGTATACATAAGGTATAATGTGACCTTGAGATGATCTTGAGCTTAAAAATTTAGGTTCGTTCAATTCAAAATTAATATTAATGGAAAATTGTTTAGTTAAACCTTATACAAGATAAATTATGTTACATTTTATATTCACACTGTAAACCTAATCTTCTATAATACACAGTTCCGCTCTTTATATCAAACTTTTTGTTGTCGCCTACGGCATTCAATGTTTACTTCCGTCACTTTTCAATTATTTGCGTTTATCATTTTCGCAGTGTTGAGCATCAATCGATTAAAATTTTTTATTTGATTAAATTCCAAAATAGTTAATCAATAATTAATGATTTTTAAATGGAGTTTGAATATAATTCTTAACGGAATATTTATTATTATTATTTGATCATCATTAAAGGACATTTATATAAATTTCTAATATCACTACAAAACAAATTTCAGTGGTTAATCTTTAACCAATTATTCTTGTGACGATTGAATTACTACTGTTAAACGTTAATCGCATTAACGATTACATTCTTCGTAATCATACGTCCAAAAATATTTCTTTATTATATTATGGAAGATATGTAGAAAATAGCGACAACATAATGCGTATACCTTATACTAATTGCAAAGAAAATGATATAAGCCATAATATTCGAATTATTAAATATACAGTAAAGAGCAAAATTGAGTTAAAAGCAGAACTTTCCTAAAAAATGATAGTTTATTTTTATAATAATATAAAATTAGACGTAAATAGGTTAATTGAATAATGGTTTCTAATAATGGCAAATATTATAGTTCACAAAAACCTTTTCCTCGTGGTCATATTTTTCAAGATTGCTTAATATCATCAAAAGCAACAGAGATATGGATTTTTTATACTCAAGAACATTTGAATGTCATTCTATCTACATCACTGAATTAGTCTTGACCTCTATTATTTATGTCACGATGATAAAAATATACAATTCTATTTTTAAAAATGTCGGTGATCTTGAAGTCTCGCAAAATCTGAACTCGAAGAAAATTTGTTGTACATCATAATATTTGCACTTTTCTACCAAACAAAATTGCTTTAAGTAATACATTTTTATCCATGGCCAAAAATAAGTAATTTATTCAAATGACCTGTTTTAAACGCTGCACCCTGTATATTATCCCACATGTATTCTGCTTTAATAAATGTATAATAATTGCATTTTATTCACATTAAATTGCCGGTTATAAAGTTTTATGCATGACTCACCTTTCACAGCATTGCAAAATATGTATAGTGATAAATAACAGTTTGGTATACATTTAATATTTTATCCATAGGCTATTAGCAAATGACGATAATAAGTAAATTGCGATTCGTTTTGGCAAACTTTAAATTTAATTTTCATATTAGTCTTCGGGAAGTAAATTCCACTGTTTTTGAACTTGTATTTATACCTGTTGTAATGTAGATGGTGGGGAATTTTGTGTGTCGTACACCTCTTTTTATAATATGTCCAGAACCTGAAATGGGTATGATTTCAATCAATTTTACATAATTTTTACATTATACATATATTTAGGATTTTCATTCTAATGGAAAATGTCACTTTCATAAATTAATATATTATCTATTGCTTTTCACAGTTTCTTCAAATATTGTTCATATGTACATAACATATTTAATATACATTTTCTTTAGTTACCCATAACTCGAAAAGTGAAATATGTAGAACATTTGTTTATATAAGATTTTTTAGTTAGTTCAGTGTGTAGATTCAACTCTCAAAGTGTTTACATGAATTTTTGAAACACCCTGTATATATCGTAACATAATATTTAGAGGAGTAAAGAGCCAACATGTTGTAATCGCATCACAACAGAAGCTTGTTCAAATCGGAATGCAACAAGCACACCTGTGTTTCAGTATTTACTTTCACGAATAACTTCAAATTATCAGCATATAGTAATGCATTGCCATAAGACAAGTAGTTTATTAGATAATTTATGACAATAATGAATAATACTATTTGTTGTTCTTTATTCTAAGGTTTTCATATTACTCGAAGGGAAAAAATAATAAATAATTAAATTATATTTATTATGTTACTCAATACATATAACCAAGACGCAGTATACCTGTTATTTATGTTTTGTATGCATACAACAATAAATTTTTAATTATTATTTATGTAAAACAAAATTCAGAAGTTTATATAAAACTTGTAGTATTCAGAGAAATTTGACTATATTTCAATCTTTACACAAACAGAAAGTAAATAATTCAAAATGTAAATGCATCGACCTTTATTTGATTAAAAATAATAAAAAATAAATGATGTAGAAAACTAGTAAATACATTGAAACTCAAAGTATTTAATCTAAGAATGTAATTATAAAAATGTTCATGATGCGTATTGCTACATAAAAAGAGAAAAGAAAGAGAAAATTAAACCAAACTGAACATTGTTGATTATTCTTAAGATTAAATTAATTTTTTTATAAACTGTAGAAGCATTACCGACACGTATAAGTGAAAATATGTTACATTTGTTTTCCTTTTTAATTTTTCTTTCACAAGTTTAGTTCGGAATGTAACACTGTAAAATAACTACAAATCGAAAATAAAAAATGAAAATGAATTAGAGGTAGAATAGAATTGAGTGAAAAAGTAAGCAACCCCGGATATTGCTTCTGTGCTTTGTATTAAATCCAACAATTCGCACCCTTCCACGTTCACAATCAGTTTTCGAGCCTCGACTTTTCTCCACTATGAGTGGCGATGAAATTTCACCCCTATTTCGTTCATTTCCTCCGTTGAAAAATTTCTGTAAATTCGACATAAATTTTTTATCGATTTTTCAATAGCCATTGACTTTCTCTTTTTTCTTGCAAGATATTAAACTTTGTTGAATCGACCATTGTCTAAATACTACTTGAATTACGCCATAAAGTTTCGAACGTCGAGTCCAGGAAACAACAATAAAGATTCAGTTTTCATGAAAATGTCAATCAGAATGCCGAATCTATTTAAAATTCAACTTTAATTATTTACTTGTTACGAGCCAGGGCCGTGCAGCGCGCGTGGCCTGCGAGTGCAAGAGAGAGTATGGAATATGGTATCAATTTGTTAGTGAGGTGCACGGACGAACCCGATGCAAGATCGGGGAGCCGCTAGGATAGTTGATAACGAGGACGAACCTGATGCGAAATCAGGAAGCCTCTAGGATGGAGTCACTTACGGACGAACCTGATGCGAAATCAGGGAGCCGTAGGAGGGTGTAGTATTGTGAACGAACCCGATGCGTAATCGGGGAGTCACTAGGATGGTTGATAACGACGCAGACGAACCCAATGCGAAATTGGGGAGCTGCTAGGAGGTTGGAACAAACGCAGACGAACTCGATGCGTAATCGAGGAGCTGCTGGGAGGTTGGATAAATCACAGACGAACCTGATGCGAAATCAGGGAGCTGTAGGATGCGGACGAACCCAATGCGTAATCGGGGAGCCGCTAGGATGGTATTAGATTGCGTGGACGAACTCGATGCGTAATCGAGGAGCCACTAGGTTGTAAGAATTTGTATTTGGATTAAGGATATGTTAATTGACCTCGTAACTTCAATTATTAAATATAATATAACCCGAGCGGTAAGGTTATATTATTGTGGGAACGTTTAACTAATAATAATCGCTTTATATAATGATGGGTTAAAGAAATTAGGTAACTCTGATTTAATAATAAAACTAGATAAATTCTTAAACAAACAAGTAAGATGCAAGTGTCTTGTGTCAGTTATGTCGCGTTCAAAGAATGATTATAAATACCTAAAATGTTGTTGCTCGGTGTTGACGCACTGGCGATGCGGGGGTAAGTTTGTTGAAACTAAAGGCCGTAGTAGAATTTATGCCGGTTCACGGATTCTATATGGTTTAATATTGATACGAAAGGGTACTGTAGCCCGATCTCACTAGATATAACTGACTATCAAAATCGTAGACGCGTAACGAGAGACGTGACGTTGACTCTAAACGTGACGATACGATTATGATCCCCAGAGTAATGAAGTCGCGGGGTTTATATTAGAGTTTCTGATTTTGAACGTGTATTGAAGATACACGTGTACACGTGTACACGTGTAGTTAATATATGCGTATCTTAATCCGTGTACTTTTTAATACACGGGTACACGGGTATTGAAATACACGGATACACGTGTATTGAAGTATATGGGTACACGGATCATAATATCTATACATGTATCCGTTTATTGAGGTTCGCGGATACACGTGTCGAAATGTACTGTTCCACATGTATTACCCGTACCGCAAGTATTATTTTATAATTAAATATCAGAATATTTAGATGTGTAAATTGTTTATGAGACTTAATTTACTGGGTAGTAGGTGAAAATAAGAAACATTATGGTTTTGGTTAATAAAGTTCAATTTATTAAATTTTTGTTTTGAGATAAGAAAAATTTTTGTTTTGGTTTTTTTTTTATACAACGAAATCACCGATAAGAATGATGTTTATATTCAAATTGAAACATATATGACCGAGCCACAATTACGCTTTGATTTAAATCCATTTGAATGGTGGAAAGCTAGGGCAAACAAATATCCAGCAATTTCCGAAGTTGCCAAAAAATATTTAACAATTCCAGCAACCTCGGCGATGTCGGAACGATGCTTTTCATGCGCTGGAAATATTGTAACAAAAAAAAGAAACCGTTTGCTTCCAGAGAATGTTAACACCTTAGTTTTCTAATCTCAAAACAAAAATTTAATAAATTGAACTTTATTAACCAAAACCATAATGTTTCTTATTTTCACCTACTACCCAGTAAATTAAGTCTCATAAACAATTTACACATCTAAATATTCTGATATTTAATTATAAAATAAAACTTGCGGTACGGGTAATACATGTGGAACAGTACATTTCGATACGTGTATCCGTGAACCTCAATAAACGGATACATGTATAGATATTATGATCCGTGTACCCATATATTTCAATACACGTGTATCCGTGTATTTCAATACCCGTGTACCCGTGTATTGAAAAGTACACGGATTAAGATACGAATATGTTAATTACACGTGTACACGTATATATTAGATACACGTGAAATCAAGATCGCTAGTTTATATACCCAAAAATCTGTGGGGGCGGATTGAAAAGTACGTTAGAAATTACCGCATTCGGTATTCTCCGAATTGTGTTAATTACCGGGCTACTGTATCTCGACGGAAATGACCCCCATTCCAAAGGTTAGATACGTAGCAGGGCGATTTCCCAATGCACGCAAGTGGCAAGAAAAATTTGAGGGACGAAACGTTCGGCATACGTAACATACTCGACACATTTTGAGGAACTCATGAGATAGTTTGTGATAGAGAAATAAGAGTTTTTGGTGAGTACAATTCATTAGAATTTGAAGTTTTTTAACAATTCTTTTTGATTCAATCACAGAATTTTGATTCAGTTTTTGAAACAACAATACAAATCACCAATTTTAGTCGCTAATTCGATTATAAACATTTTACAAGTATAATTGTTTATATAACAATATTGACAAATATATATGATAAAAAAAATGTACAAGATATATAAATACATATTTATATTTTATAATGCCCAAGGAGTAAACTTTTATAATGGCTGAAATGCAATACCTACTAATGTATTAAAAGCTATCAAAATTTATGAGAAAGGAAAATGTAATCGCATTCTATACCAACACGAATTTACGTAAGTGGATAATATTATAATATCGTAGTTGGTTTAAAGATTTGAAACGCCATTTAATCTCGTTTTCTAAGTTTCTATTCACACTCGTTATCGATTGGACAGTATAACCCAATTCCAGTTTCGTGGAACATTTTTCGCGTGATATTAATTTTGTTGAAATATTCATTGAAATATCGCGTTTTTCATATTTCGTATTGAGTTTACGAGACACACTATTTTTATGTTTTTTACATCTCATTAGTTCATAATTTATTGTAAAATATGAGTAACAACAATTCTATTCATTTCAATACAGGCGTAGGTAAGATATATACGAAATTAAAAATGGGAAATTTATTGTCGAAAATCACAAGTAGCATTGAATATTCTCTTAAAATTAAGGGAAGTTTCCATAGCAGCAGACATGTAAGGTTTTCTTTAAATTACAAGTTAATAACACGAGTAATCAGAGTAGAAGAGCAAAATAACCAACATTATTGTAATCTTTAACTTTAATTAATATTATTTTTTGGTATATGATTTTCAAAAACCGTTATGTAACACTTAGTACTGGGCATGATAAAAATAAGTAACATAATATAGAACAGTTTCAAAATAATTTACAATGATCACAAATATAATTGTCTGAACATTTAGAGATTACAAGCTTCACAAGCCCATCTTTGTTCGTATCTTTTAAACAAACTAGATAGATAGTTTTATTGCTGTTGTTTTCCAATGTTGGTGCTTTATCTTTTATTCTTTTTTTTTAAATCTTTCACTTTTCTTCTCTTTAGTGGATATCGTATAGGGAGACAAAGCAATTTCAAAAATTCTTTTTTGTCAGTGGCAAACAACGATTAGTTAAATTTATTATATGGTGCACCAATTAATCTTCATATCCTGAAAATCTATCTAGTGTAAATTTTAATGTGATTCCTTAGTTAGATTTAAAGTCCTTATTTTGTCAAACAGAGTGCAGTATAAAATGTCATATATTAGAGATGCCTTTCTCGGACAAATTTTTTGTTTATAATTTTATCAAGAGCAGCTTTTAAACTGTTTTTCTTTTTACTAATTACCGTTACTTCTAAATGCTAAAATGAAAACATTATTCGTACAAAAACATTTTACTATTCGGTAATAAGAGACAATGTTCTGTTTGAGATCAGAAGAAAACAAACCAATCAAAGAAAAACACGTTCGTGGAAAAGATTCCACCATATACAAACAATAAAAACGCAATGAATAAAGTAATTACCAAGATATATAATAATATAATTCATGTTTTCACCAGCTAGAAACGAACATTAAAAGATTAAAAATTATTCTGTCATTTATATTGTTCTTGGTTACACAACTGACTAACTGTAACATTATATATATATTAGTCAAATAGATTCAGAATGTTTTTTATAAGGATATTTCATGCGGAAGTAATATCGATGAAAAAGTATTTACACTGAGTTTCTTGTATCGTGAAAGAATTTAATTTACTGTAAATTATCAAGTTTAAGGAATGCTAAAAGTATAAATTCTTATAAATTTCTTAATATTAATAGGTAAAAAGAATACACGTTAGAAAATTGTATTACCTGGAATGAATATTTATTTTCTCCTTTAACGTCGGGTTGTAAGCATCCAAGAAAATTAAAACATTTAGAAAAACCATTTGCGGAACGTCGGTTTCAAACAGTTTCCTTTATTGCGTAAAATGGAAAAACGTGGTTACTTTAAATGGCCTGACGAACTTTCCATTTAACGGCTTAATACTACGTTCTATAACATTTACCTGTATTCAGAACATTTAAGATTTTAAAGTAGATCTACCCGAGTTACTTCTATTCTTCTTTTGCTTATTTCTTCAATAATATTGCAAAATGGAAAGATGTTATTTTCAAACCTTTATGTCAAATCTGAAATATTTTCAAAAAATCACAGTTTATCGTTAACACAATATATCACTTATTTTGCGAAATTTAATTTCGTCTTAAAAGTTTTGATATTTCCGGGGACGTTTAGAACATTCTAATTCGTTTAATTAAATGTGAATTATGAAATAGAAGGAAATGAACTGTATAGACTGTTCGGTTCAATTCTTTTTACAGTACTGGACAAAAAAAGTATATATAAAAGAAATATATTGTACATTTTAATCACCTTATATATTGTATACAATATCAATAATAAACAATGTTAACATAAGTTGACTTCGGTTGGACAAAATTATAAGACAATAACAAAACAATTGGTATTTATTTTATAGAAATATTTTATGAAGTCTCATTTAGCTGTTTATCATCTAACAACCATTTTTGGATTGTTTTGTATAATTTTTTTATTCGTTTTTGTTGCAAGCTATTTTAATTTTAAACAATGCATATTTTTAGTTCATTGACATTTTTTATTTTCGTTCTACCACTTCTAGATAAGTCAGCCCAAACATTTTCAATTATGTTCTAAAACTGAACCATTCTAAAACTTTAATTCCCTTTTAAATAAAGTATTGTTAAATAGCTGTATTTGCTTGAATATTGGATCAAACTTGACAAAATTCAATGTGCTCAAATGTTTGAATAACTTGATTAAATTTGAGTTCCATTATCTGATACTGATCTTTGAATAAATATATAATAAGTATTGTTGAATTACTGATAATAAGCTGTTTTGAAATATCTGTTAGTCAGGTATAATGAAAAATTATTTGATGCTACAGGAAATATCATAACTGATAAACGTTTTGAATATATTGAACTATGTTTCTTTTCAACGAATATAAAAATATAACTTTATGATGACAAATAATTTTTTGTATAATAAATATTGTTCATATAAAATGTCAGAGTGCCAATAATGTAATAAGTTAATTATAATAGTGATACTTATATTACTTACTAAGGATTTTATCCTTTTATTCTAATCATAAAAAAATGTTTAATTTTAAATCATTTTTAACTTTTATTAATTTGCCCCCAGCGGGAAAACTATTCAAATATCAAATCGTCGCAAGTTATTTAAATGGACAGATATTTTTTAAAATTTCAAAAATTATTATGATTCTTCTCAATTTAATTCAAGCTTATCCAAATCTTATCCCAGCGAACTTTGATAATCATGGCACTATCATTGTCCATTTGATGGTGATTTAAACGCAGTTCTTCTTTCCTTAAATAATAAAAATAATAATTTTTTTCCTTACTAAAAATAAGTTCTACTTTTTCATGCATTAAATGTACCCACGGTCAAATCTCAATTGTGCTGCTTTATGCTGTTCCTTTAAAGAAAGCTGTTGCTTTAATTTCTTGTGTTTTATGTGTTTTATTGTTTATGTTTTTATAAAATACGACGTACGTTTCTTAAACACATTTGCACTTGCGCTCTTTATTTAATTGTTTTAAAAAATTGACAAATCATTTATCAAATGATAGAACTACTTTTAAGAAGTAATTTTTGTTTAAAATCTTTGCCCGGTCATATATAATTTCCAAGTTACAACAAGAAAATAAAAAATAGCCAAATATTATATTTAAGTGTGAATTTCTACCCCTTACAGTGAATTTAGGCACCAAAAAAAGCTATATCTACAGAATTTTTTAAATGTCTAAGTTGAGGATCAATTCTTGTAAGTAGACCTTGTAAGATTGATTTGATGCATTTTTTTCTAACGCTAAAACTAGTTAAGTTATTTAAGTACCCTGTTTTAGGCGCTTCACCCTGTATTACAGTGTTAGTTTAAGTGTATACTATTCTCGTCTGGCCAACAACATTCAGACGGAAGATTGAATATACTTATTTCACAATAAGATACAAGAAAAAGAAAAGCAACATTTTATATGCGAGAAACATGCGGAAGGAAGCCTGGCTTGCACGTTGGAGAATGTAAATTGGGTTTTCACTACTGCAATAAGGAAAGATATATTTGTAGGTCGTAGCGTGTAAGTAGAAATGGCTGAATTACGCACGGTCCTCCTGGAACGAAATATAACAATCTCGGAAAGAGTTCATTTCTCTTCAGAAGAATGAATTGTAACATTCTACAAGCATGTAAAGTGGTTTTTAGATATGTACGCGAGTATTAACTCATACTTATTTACTGTTGTTGAAAATAATGTAGATTATTGATGCTGTCCTGTGTGAAATATAACTATATAAATAAAAGCTAGAGCGATTCTTTGATAGGTTATAAATTTTATCGCTGAAGTCGTTCTAAGCATTTAATTAACATTTTCAGTTATATTATTTTGTTTATTCTCAGATATAATATACTATAAAACTGGTATAAAAAATGTATAGTATAACCTCCATAAGAATGTAGTATTTCGTTTCAAATAGACAAAAATTCGAATTGATTTTGACCTATGACATTTGTTAATTTTGCTATGATCTTAAAGTTTTGTATCATTAAAAAATTTAATTATGAATATACAGGTTGTTCGGCCACTCCTGGGAAAATTTGAATTTGAGATTCTAGAGATCAAAATAAGACAAAAATCAAGAATACTAATTTGTTGATGTAGGCTTCGTTAAAAAGTTATTAACGTTTAAAGTTCCGCCTGTACTGAATTTTTGTCTAGAAAGTGGGTAGGATTTCAAGGGTATGTATATTCACCAAAAATGATTTTAATTGAGCTCCGCAACTAAAAATAAGTTTTTCATAATGATTTGAAATTTTTTAATTTAATTTTTTAATAATTTTTTAATGAAACCTTAATCAAGAAATTGATATTCTTGATTTTCGTCTTATTTTGGCCTCCAGAATCTTCCGTTAGCATTTTTCCCAGGGGTGGCCGAATACCCTGTATATCTATAATTTTAGTGGTTATATCCATATCACGATACTTAAAATAACTAAAATATAATAAAATAGAAATTTGTATTACGTTCCCTTTTTGTACATTTATGTATAACAAATATGTACTTACGTCGGACCGTAAAGGATTAATATTGGACATCTACTTTCGAAAAAGAATACGCCGTGCAAGAAACATTTAATTTCGCTTCGTCATACATGGCTTCCTCTTGTTGGAACGTCGAATCTAAAGCCGCGTCCCCACTGGGTCGGCATTTGCCGTTCGGCACGGCCGATCGGCAAAAGCCGAGAATTGCGTCTACACTGCGTCCGCATCTGTCATCTAGCACGGCCGATCGGCACCCTAAGTACTTCTCGGCAAAGCCAAACACTGCATCGTCTTGGATAGCATGGCTTGAAAAGCCGAACGGCATGCCGACGAGTCGATCGGCACGATGTCGGTAACCATCAAAAGAGATCGTGCCAAGACACGAGAGCACGAAAGTTTCATGTCAATTTCGTTCCAAAACCATCATCGAGATACAAAGATACAGGAACTTTAAACATTAATAACTTTTTAACAAAGCCTCCATCAACAAATTGGTATTCTTTCGCGATCGAACGGAAAATTTCACAGCGCGACGATTGCTACCTCCAGTTCTGAAAGGCCCAGGCAGGGCCATAAAGCCCCGTCTTGTAACCAAATATGGTCATAGGCGAAAGATTTTTTCCTCGTGCCCATATTTTTGCATAGTCGATAGCCTTTCGTTCCATTCAACGACGGAATTTTCCGCAACCCCCCACTAACTGTTCATCCCCTGCACTAGTCGACGAAGTCAGTGTTCCGTTTGATTAGCTCAGGTTTTTACGCTTTTTTATGTTGCCAGATGTGGAACCGTTACTTCGTCGCGAAAGTCCTCGAATATTCCGCATCTGGCAAATTTTGTTGTAAAATAATTTAGTGCTTTGTCGAAACGAAAGCGCTAGGCCCGAGTTGACCAGCGAAGGGCTATATTGTTCCGCGGGTGGTACGGTCTTCAAGGCCAAACGTCGCACAGTGTGACAAGTATATGGGAGTTCGGGACAAAATTAATAACTCCTAAACTATTCAATTTTCGACTTAAGGCCTCTATACTTTTTTAAGAGGATACAAAGATGCATCGATTTATGACCAAAAAAATACAATTTTACAAAAAAAATTAAGGTGATCTTAACAAGTAATAAGTAACAATAACAGTAACAAGTTTCTTAACGGCAATGAAAAGATTAATTGTTTTTATTGCCCACCTATGACATCGTGGCAAAGGTGGAGCGATTTATAAATTATAAATACATACAGTTTGTATAGCAATTATTCTATGTGGTTTCGACAATAGTGGTACTCGTCGGAAAACAAAAATCAAGAATATCAATTTCTTGACTGAGGCTTCGTTAAAAAGTTATTAAAAAATTCTACGATACGGTCTTATACGGAAAAATATACCATCGAGGAAGAGGAAAAATGATGGTGATGCCAAAGAAGCGTATAAAATATTAAAACATATGTATTCTAACAAGAAGACAAAAGACGAATACGACCTTTATGGCGAACAAGTTGCCATAAAAATTAGGAAACTGCAGACTCCACAATCCAGGGCAATAGTGCAGCATTTAATTAATACCACATTATTTGAAGCGGAAATGGGAAAATATAATAATTTTCCATCCTTCAATAACCCTAACCCTAACCCATACACACATAATTACACATCCCCTATTTCTAGTAGTTCATTTCCTTTTACAACACAATCATCAAATAGCCCTCAATCCACAATAAACATACAAGTGCCGTCTCCATCACTTACTCCTACATTGTACACCTCCACTCATACACCCCCATACACCTCCACTCATACACCCCCATACACCTCCATTCATACACCCACATACACCTCCACTCATACACCCACATACACCTCCACTCATACACCCACATACCCCTCCATTCATACACCCACATACCCCTCCACTCATACACCCCCATACACCTCCATTCATACACCCGCATACACCTCCACTCATACACCTGCACAAAATATAGAACATAATTTTGACACTTCATAAATATAGGATAGAATCTAGTAAAATAAATTATGTATTGTATTGTAAATAATAGTAATAAATCTAATATAAAAAATAGGATTAATTATTTAATATTATAACTAACGTGATCCAGCAATACTTACTTTTATATAATCTTGAAGTACATCAATGAGAGCTTCACATACTTTTGGAATGATTTTTGAAATTGTTTGTTTTGAAATTTTAAATAAGTACATAAGGGAGTGATATGAATCCCCTGTTGCCAAAAATCGTAATGTCACACCAAGACGCACTTTTGCAGGGATTGCTTCCCTAAAATTTGTGTCCTTCGCAGCAATTTTTGACCCGATTAAATTTAGCAATTGTTCAAATTCAGTAGAGGACATGCGGAAAAAATTTTTAAAGCCACCGTTACACCTGTATTCCAGATTGATTGCGTTTACGTCGTCCAAAATTAAATCTTTCATCATATCACTGGCACTATATATTCTTCTGCTACGTAAACTCGGACGCATCCAAAATCTTCGTTTTTTAGGCATTTTTTTTGCATTTGCTATTACTATAACTGCAGCAGCACCAGTTATTATTTCGTCGTCACTGTACATTTTTTGTGTACTGAAATGGCTTTTCCGCGGTGCATAGCAGTGGCACGGCCGTGCCGCCTTGTGCCGCCTTTTGCCGAACGCTGTGCCGATCGGCAGTGCCGATCGGCAAATGCCGAGCCGTGCCGACCCAGTGGGGACGCAGCTTAAGATCAGAAAGCTCGAACGTGTTTACAGTCGTTACAATTGCGACTATATTTCATCAAACGCGACCATTGTGCGAACATAGTGGCTCAGATCATCCAAAAGTCCCAGTACAGCTCGTGCTTTCTCTTCTCTGACTGCGGTGCTTTCGTAAAATTTATAGTTTTTGGCCTTGTAACTCCTTCGCGATGAATTCGCTCGCTTCTCGTCTTTGAATTACTTCCGAAGCGCCTGCATCTTCTATCTCCACGCTATATTCTAGAAAAAACAAACTAAATGTCGGGACATGGTTGAACGAAATTTCTGGCGCTACATGGAAAAACGCTCGACGTTTCCATATAATTTATCCCGGGAAAATTTTCACCAATGAAACTACGGACCAACTATACGAATGGGGAAAATTTCTGGAAGACGGATTTATAAGACAAAATGTTAAACTGAACAATTATATTAATTAGGTGAAACATATATGTGAACAAATTTTTCGCCCACAATTTCCTTCAAATTTGCAACATCTGTTGATGTTTTAGATGCCTACCTTAAATGGGTTTAAAAATGCTAAATATTACATTTTTAAAGTTTTACGAAATCGGTCGACGCGTAATTATTTAAACTGTAATATCTTGGTTATATCGGCTAAATTTAAAGTTGAGGAAATACTTCTTTCAACGGCATATTAACTGATTTATTTATTCTTAATGAACATAATAATAATCGATGTAAAAGTTTCAAATCCAGATTTAAAGTTGCCCCCTCCCCTCCCCCCATTAAACGGGTTGACAAAAATATTCGATTCCTTGAATCTTCAGCTTTAAAATGCGTTTTTCAACATTGAAGAAAAAGTAAAATGTAGTATAATGTAAGTACTTACCTACGCTACCCCCATAGATTGTGATACATAATTTTTATTTGGTACCCTAATGTCTTTGTTACAAACAGCCAAAAGCGCATTCTCATCCATGTATTAGTTCAGCAGCTATAATTTTTTTAAAAAAAGGTACGACTCATCATTTCACGTCTATAACTTGAACAATTTCGAAAATTTTGAAAAATCCTTTGAGATACATTTAAACATCCCTAAGCGCAATAACATATTCAAAATTGAACATGATTTGAAAACTTACTTCAAAAAGTGTCCGATTTCGCGTGGAATGATTCACACATATCCTATATAAAATATACATAATATATATGAGTCAACAAAATTTTTATATTTTCTGTAATGTTAATATTGGGTTAACTTTGTCTTTATTTTCTACCGCCTCGATCATTTGATTGATATGGTAACTTATATATAATTATTTCAAGTTTTCTTCAAAGTCTGTCCATAAACGTAAAATCACTTTTTTTAACTCGTTAATAATCGTATTATTTATCACCTATGTATGCCTTATTGCTAAGTTTTTTCCATGCATTTTTTATAATATTGTTGCAAATACATGGCAAACAACCAGTATCTGCTACTGCAGTGAGAGAAAAAGACAAGGAAACAGAACATGGCAGATCGGTAAGAAGAACTGTGTTTGTGATTGCTTTCACTGCGAAGAAATTGCTGCGTTACTGAACTGTGACAAATTATATTATAAGTAAATAAAATGTAAATAAGAAACCTGTCAGCGGCGCGTGGCGAACATAACAATATTAAGGTCCGGAGACCGTATTAGCTAATCTAATATTGATATTTCAGCATTTTGGTCTTACTGTTGTATATATACTTGCCAATAACATTATGAAACCTCCATCTCACTAACGACGACACAAAATTTGTTTTTTTCATCGAAGATCATGGAAGTTGTATTACCCCAAAAGTACTTTCCATCACTTTTTCGTTCACTAGAGACGACTACAAACAAATTGTAATCAACGTTGTTTGTACAATGCAGTTAAAAGTTGTTTAATAGCAAATTTTTTTCTTTCTAGTGTCTCTACTGACACGTTTAAACTACATTTTGCTACAATTTTCTTAGGTATGAAAACTGAATTGAATACTCTCTTTTAAACTGGTCTCTTATTTCTAGAACAAAAAGTTGTTGGTTTTCCCGATCTTTTCTTTGCTTTTCTTACGTATAAAATTTCGTATACCATGTTGACTTCTATTCATTTTGAGTGAAATCTGTTTAAAATTTTCTTCTTTTGTTTTCAATTGTAAAATTTCTGTTTTTCGTTCTCGTTTAAGGATTTCTCACACGACATACTTTCAGTTTTATACTTTTTCTGATTTATATTAACAAAGCCACTTCGACAATAGATTTCTAAGACAATACATGCAAGTATAACTTCACAGAATGTGTTTTTACAACAGATTTTAATTTCAAAATATCCTATTACTGGGAAATGTTTTCAAACTTTCTGTTTGATATTTTGGGAACATTCTTCTTACATTCACTCTTCTTCTTTGTTAAGTACGCACAATTATACATATCCCAATGGTAGTCGAGTGGGGTGTCGTATAATTTTATCGACGAGTATACCTCATGAAGTAATGAATTGGCTGATTTGGATTATCAAGTGACAGTGATTAAGCTATAAGGTAGCTCTGTTGTGTCGAAGCTTACTAGCCTATGCTAGCGTATGTATATCCTCCTTGCACTTCGAGATTGGGATACAACCAATCAGTGTATTCAGTACGATACCGGGCTCCAAGCTACATGTATTCATACTGGTCAATATCGAGACCTTTCTATACTTTCTCTCTGCTTGCCTGCCTATCTGTCTGACTGTTCATTTCTCTCTCTACATGGACAGTGGCCGAGTTGATTAATTGCAACTCGTTCACCAAGCCGAAGTTCTATGCTGCTGTATGAGGCTACCAGTACCACTACGATGATCCAACTTCATCAGCCGGCTCAGAAAACTGGGGATCATGCACTCTGTCGACCCTGAAGCTTGAGAGGAACTGAGGAGCAAACAACCCTGTCAACTTTTTCCATTAACCTAGGTAAAACCATTTATGCCACGGTGTGATCTACGTGCAGAGACAAAGAAAAATTTGAAATAGATTCGGGGAAAATGTTAAAAACTGAATTATTTCCATAATATTTTATTTAAAGCCTAAATTACTAGTAAATAGTATTTCATTTCATGCTCAAATCACTAGTGAATACTATTTACTATTTCTTACTAATAATTGAATTAAATATAAATGAAATATTTTTTTTTGCGTTTAAGTGAAACGTAGTAAACATAAAAGATTACTATGTTCTACTTCTCATTTTTTATTTTTCATTATTTCTTATTATTACGTAAGCATCGAAAATAGGAAACAATGAATTGAAAACAGAAAATATAAATTTTTAAACGAAACAGATCGCCTAAATGTCGTTCACTAGCTTCTGAGTATTATGTTAGAATAAATATTGCTTGTAAGTATTTCTGAGCATAAGTATATGTGTTTATATTTTAGATGTTGGCATGTATGTATAATATAGATATGCTTGCCCATATCTTTGTTAATTACATCTTGAGTAAACGGATGTACATATTTATGTCGGTCTGTATCTGATAATATTAGAAACAGTAAACAATTTGTAATTTTAAATTACCTTAGTGTAACATTTTCAGATTTTTTTGAAAAGAGATTAAAAATTTTACCATTAGTTTATGCATGTATGAATTGGGTATTTTACATGTCATATCGTATACAGGGTGTTCGGCCACCTCTAGCAAAAATTTTAATGAGCGATAGTAGAGGCCAAAATAAGACGAAAATCAAGAATACTAATTTGTTGATGGAAGCTTCGTTAAAAAGTTATTAACAATTAAATTCAAAAATTTCAAATCGTTCTGGAAAAATTATTTTCGGTTGCGGAGTCAACTACAATCATTTTTGGTGAGTACACATACCTCCGAAATCCTATCTACTTTCGAGAAAAAAAATTGAGTAGGTGCTGAAATTTTTCGGCGAAAAAAAATTTTTCAAATCGTTTTAAAAAAATTATTTTCGGTTGCGGGGATCAATTACAATCATTTTTTATCATTACACATACCTCCGAAATCGTACGCACTTTCGAGAAAAAAATTCCTTACTGAAAATCCAATTAGGTGCCTAAATTTTTCAACGGAGAAAAAAAATTGCAAATCGTTGTGGAAAAATTATTTTCGGTTGCGGAGGTCAATTACAATCAGATTTTGTCATTAGACATACCCAAGAAATCCTGCCCACTTTCGAGAAAAAAAATAGAGAAGGTGTGAAATTATTCGAAAAAATTAAAAAATTGCAAATCGTTGTGGAAAAATTATTTTCGGTTGTAGGGTTCAATTACAGTCATTTTTGGTGAATAGACATACCCCCGAAATCTTGCGCATTTTCGATAAAAAAATTCAGTAAGAGCGGCACTTTAAACGTTAATAACTTTTTAACGAAGCTTCTACCAACAAATTAGTATTATTGATTTTTGTCTTATTTTGGCCTCTACTATCGCTCATTAAAATTTTTGCTAGAGGTGGCCGAACACCCTGTATATTAGCATAACTTCAATATATTTTCTATAATACTATGTTCTTGTGTAACTACTATTTCAAAGAATAGTTTATTTGCAATATCACGTATCAGTTGAAAAAATAAATTTATTTATTTACAATTACTTATTTCACTACTACTTCCAAGTTATATTATTATAATTAAAGTTATAATTGGAGATGGAATAAATTTTATAATAAGAAAATATCGCCACCTTATGACCCAAATTAAAAATAACTTGAAGTAGAAAATTTTTTCTTTTTGTTGATCAATATCATTTTCTTTTTCAAGTTGCTGTACATTTCTGTGGCTTATTCTTGAACAATATAGAGTATAAAAATCAAACAATATAATATTCGCATCAATAGTATTAGTGTTAATTACATATTTAACTTCCCAATTCTAATATTTGTTATAAATAAATTCATAAATAAATTAACAATATAACGTGGATAATATAAATTATAATATCAATGAAAAACGATGTATTTAATATCAAACATATTTTTGTTTATAACAAATATTATGATAAATACCTAAATATATAGATTTTCTGTTAAATAAGTAGAAGTAAATACTGTTAATGTAAACATAATATTATTTTACGATTTTTTTACATTATACTGTTAGAATTGGAAGTGGAAAAGTAAAAAAAGAAATTTGAAAAAGAAATAAAACGAAAAAAAGATTCAAAAGCCCAATAGAGAATCTTACTCAGTATTTTCTTATTACGAATCCTTCATGTTAAGCCTACTATTGTAAATGATATGAATTTTTAAAATTTTATAGGTGCCCATGGAAACAAATTAAACTATTGATAAAAAATATAAAGAAAACCTAATTATTACTATAAGTAAACACTAAAGAGTTCTTGTACATATCCATATAATAATGAAATATAATAATAAAATAATGTATAAGAATTAATTGGCTTACTGCTTAAAGCGTGGCGTGTAGAACGTAATTTATGTGATAGGAGCTATATCAAATTGAAACCCTGTATTTACAAATATGTTGAGAAAAAGAAATAATAATTTTGATGTTATTTTTATACATAAAAATACATACATTTTAAAGTTTATAGCTATTTCGTTTCAACTTATTCTGAAAGTGGAAGGTTGATACATGTGAAAGATGTAATTATATGTAGGACATTATTAAATGTTAAATAAGAAAAATAATACAGTCGAAAGAATACCTTGTTATTTATAAAAACAAGAGACCATCAAGCAAAATTTCCATGCTATTTATATGACGAACAAGTCTATAGAGAATTGAAATCCCTTGTTCTCAGTTTGTTATTTCTTTTGATCTTGAATATCTTTATCAAACTACAGAAAAAAGGATCCCTGTAATGCTAATTTGATTTGGATTCCATCCAATTATTATATTCTTTTCTATATTTTATTGTTTCAAATAAATAAGATACTAATCTCTTGAATACTGTGATATTTTCAATGTTTCTTTCACGGTTCATGATAATTGCAAAAAATAATGTAAGTTAAATTTTACAATTTGCAAGACCGTCACTTTTTTAAACATTATGGTATGTTATTTATATCTCTTAGTTTAGACCAAACGGATATAACGGCTTTGGTATATATAAAATACAAAATAATTACTTACCTTTTCCTTTCCTCTCTACGATCAATCGCTAATCTCTTCTCTCTCTTACTATTAGCTTTACTACAAGTTAAATAAAAGGAGGTACTTTCGAAACTTTAGTTTAATAAATACAGAATAAAATCAAATGAATAGGTTTCAAATTAAATTCATCTCATTTATTAAAAGTGAAATTTTCAATAAAAAGCAAATTATAAAATTTGATAAGAGGATTGAATCTACAATGAGGAAACTATCATTTTCATATTGAATTTAGTTTGCAATTTTGTAACGTCACTATTAGTTCTCACAAAGTCGTAGAGCTAGGCTATACTAGCAAATAATAAAAATCACTTGCAAACACAACAATTTTAGACTTCATTCTTAACACTAAATCTACTACAAACGGTCAAATGATCGTTTTTTAAATTTCCTTTAGAATTACTAATATACAATGTCACTTTAGCGCCGTTTAATTATATGACTTTTCCTATAGTATACGTATAATGAATTTTTCGATATTTACTTCTATTCTTATTGCTTGTTTTCTAAGAAAAATATGTAGTCTGTTTGCCACGATCGGTAATCTGACAGCTTAAACGATTTATATTTTTTTTTTTTAAACCGGATAAAATTTGATATGAAATTCTGGTTAGCTTCCGATGTAAATAGAAAATATATAACAAAGATGAAAGAAGATAATCCTGAGTTTCCACTGTCTTAGAACACTTCAACAACGCGTATTAAAAATAGTTAAATTTTACACACATACAATTCCAAAACTACTAGTGCTTTTCCGTAATTGAGCCACTGCTAGAAGTAGCAAAGCCTCCCTTTTAAAATGGTTTTTGGTTTAT
Source organism: Colletes gigas (assembly GCF_013123115.1). Lineage (NCBI taxonomy): Eukaryota > Metazoa > Arthropoda > Insecta > Hymenoptera > Colletidae > Colletes > Colletes gigas. The sequence continues at coordinate 25,234 of NW_025106787.1, forward strand.
GTCGGTCCGATTTTCCGTTTGGGAAATATCGTAAGTTAAATGCAGTAGTAAATTACTATTTACTACGAGCACGTACAGTCAATGACCTCGTGATGTCAACAATGAAAAGTAAACAAACTTTTCGAACCGTTATACAAGATGTTCGGTCACCTCGGAGAAAAATTTTACTGGAACATTTTAAAGGCCAAAATAAGGTGAAAATTAAGAATACCAATTTGTTGATTGAGGCTTCGTTAAAAAGTTATTAATGTTTGAAGTTCTGTCTGTAGAACAGCAATCTGCGAACAGCTGCGTGCACGCGATAGGTTGAGACTGGTCGGTCCTATTGGTCCCACTCACGAAACTATAAGGCTGTCGATAAATCGGTAAGTAGAGTTTCTCATACTAACAAGGAACCAGCGCGAACGGTCCGGCTTCGATTTTGATGAAACTTTGTACACTTATAAAGCAGCCAAAAATAATCGACATGTATTTTTTTTTAGCTGCGGTAACTCGAGTTTAAGGGGTGAAACCACCCCTTGAAGTTTTGGCTCGAAACGGCTATCTCGAAAACGGAAAGACATACAAAAAAATTGTTAATGGGCGAGGTTGATGGTTTCTTATGTACAATAACATGGTGTTAAAAAATTTAAAAAAATACAATTTGTTTATAACAAAAAAAAATTTATTAACTTAATTTTTCATTTTATTGAAATTTTCATAATGACAAAAAATGACGAGCATTTTATTCCAAATCCATTGGTATGCGATTTTTTAAAATTGCCTCCTACAGTTTTGCAGATTTTGATGATTTACATCTTGCGCGCACATCCATTATGGTAGTAGCCGTTCTAACTTTGATTTTAATGAAGCATTGTAGGCTTGCACTAAATTATACAGTAACAAGTAACAAGTAACAATAACAGTAACAAGTTTCTTAACAGCAATGAAAAGATTTTTTTTTATGCCCACCTATGACATTGTGGCAAAGGGGGAGCGATTTATAAATTATAAATACATACAGTGTGTATACCAGGAGATAAAGATACACTTATTATTCTCATGATGTACTTGCTTTAAAATACAAATTGAATAAATAAATATTGTCATTTCTGCGGCTCGCCTATCATGCAGTTTACGCACGTTATCTAAATCTTCACTGTTGTGAAAGCATTCTGTGTAATTTGTATAATAAAAATACGTGTCAAATGAGATTAGTATGTGCATCTGTATCTCTGTTGTTATTAACATTCTTTAAAATCGAGACGGTTTTTGTAATAAACATGATAAAATGGGTATATTGAAATGGAGTTTGTATTATACCTTTTGATAACGTGACATATCGTAAAGTTAATTAAATTGATTGCCCTTGTCATGTGAAAATAATATTTGTTGGTAGATAAGTGGGAGAACTTGGATATATATATATATATTGCAATTAGCTCTTTATAATCGTGTAGAACATTGTTGGTTATCCATACAGCCGAGGTGCCGATTCTGGGCATTTAAACGTTGCACTTATCCAGCCAATCTTTTGTTGCATATATCCAGCTTTTACTGTATTCGGAAAGATGGTAAATATTAATCCTATTAATGTAATAACTTTACTGTCTGCTGCGTTTGTTGAGTGGAACCAGGGACCCACGCCAATTAATAGCGCAGAAGAAAATTTAAGGGATGTATTATTCGATTTAATTGTAAGAAGTGTCGAAGACACGGCATTCCTGGTTGAACATGAAACGTGTGTTGAAATGGACGGGACGCCTATCGACCAAGAAAATCAGGATGCTGATTTGAACTGGTTGTGGGTAGATGAAGAGGAGGAAAATAGGACACCGAATATTCCAAACATATACGAACAAGACGTTGTATGTCATTCGAATATAAAAGGAAAGCTGTGGCGTACTGGAACAGCGGGAAGTCGAAGCGATTAAAATTAGACACCGTACGTTCCAAATTCCGTCACGTGAAATCCGAAAGAATGCTTCGTAAATGGGCTTTACAAGTTGAACAGGGTGGTACAAAAAAGGAAAAGATAAAACGTATTACAGAGTATACATTTAATAAATTTATGGAAGCTCGGCAGTTAAGAGTAATTGTGCATGAAGTAGATCTACGGCGATGGGTTTTACAAGCGAGGGACATAGAAAATTTACAAACATTTAAAGCCGGATATACTTGGCTATATACTTTTAAAAAGATGTTTAGATTAGTGTCCAGAAAAATTACCAGATTTGTAACCACAAATATGGTAAATCGAGAAGACGATATTCATTTGCAATGCAGCGCATTCGTGAATGAAGTAAAATCATATATAGCCCGAAATGAACCACACAATGTTTACAATTCCGATCAAAGTGGTTTTAATTTGGAATTACATTCAGGGCGCACTTTGGCTGAAGAAGGTATAAAAATCGTAGAAGGAGGTGTTCAATCAGTGTCATCCACCACTCATAGTTACACCATCCAGCCAACCATTTCAGCTGATGGACAATTACTGTCACCATTATTTATTGTACTGAAAGAGAGTACAGGACATTTCGGGCCGATTGTGGAACAACATTTATTTCGCCCTGGCAATGTATATCTTGTAGCTTCAAAGTCAGGCAAATTAACTACGGACCATTTCAAGACCTGGTTAAGAGAGATTTACTTCGCAAATACTGGGGCCGCAACAGTTCTAATTCTTGATTCCTGGAGTGGTCACTGTAAGAAGACGGTGAACGAAGTTACTCCCGAGGGTAAAAATGTAAAACTTTTTATAATACCAAAAGGTTGAACAAAGTATGTTCAACCACTGGATGTTTACGGTTTCCGCACTTGGAAAAATTTCGTCCGCCGATTTTTCGATATAGTTCTCGTTTTAAATCACGACATTAATCTCCACGCTAGGAATAATATAATTAAACTTCAATCTCTGGTCCACAATCAATTTTCATCGCCAAGGTTCCAAAATTGTATTAAATACTCCTGGTATAAATCCGGATATATAGATGAAAAGCCAAATGCATTCCAGAATCCTGTTGAGTACTGCTATTCTGTTGAAAATGAGCCAACATGTCATATTTGCGGTGACGTGGCAATAATTAAATGCGCATGGTGTAAGAAATCTTTATGTTTCAAACATTTTTTCGACGAGTACCACTATTGTCGGAACTACATAGAATAATTGTTATACACACTGCATATATTTATAATTTATAAATCTCTCCCCCTTTGCCACAATGTCATAGGTGGGCAATAAAAATAATTAATCCTTTCGTTGCTGTTAAGAAACTTGTTACTGTTATTATTACTCGCTACTTATTACAGTATAATTTAGTGCAAGCCTACAGTGCTTCATTAAAATCAAAGTTAGAACGGCTACTACCATAATGGATGTGCGCGCAAGATGTAAATCATCAAAATCTGCAAAACTGTAAGAGGCAATTTTAAAAAATCGCATACCAATGAATTTGGAATAAAATGCTCGTCATTTTTTGTCATTATGAAAATTTCAATAAAATGAAAAATTAAGTTAATAAATTTTTTTTTGTTATAAACAAATTGTATTTTTTTTAATTTTTTAACACCATGTTATTGTACATAAGAAACCATCAACCTCGCCCATTAACAATTTTTTTGTATCTCTTTCCGTTTTCGAGATAGCCGTTTCGAGCCAAAACTTCAAGGGGTGGTTTCACCCCTTAAACTCGAGTTACCGCAGCTAAAAAAAAATACATGTCGATTATTTTTGGCTGCTTTATAAGTGTACAAAGTTTCATCAAAATCGAAGCCGGACCGTTCGCGCTGGTTCCTTGTTAGTATGAGAAACTCTACTTACCGATTTATCGACAGCCTTATAGTTTCGTGAGTGGGACCAATAGGACCGACCAGTCTCAACCTATCGCGTGCACGCAGCTGTTCGCAGGTTGCTGTTCTACAGACAGAACTTCAAACATTAATAACTTTTTAACGAAGCCTCAATCATCAAATTGGTATTCTTGATTTTCATCTGATTTTGGCCTTTAGAATTTTCCTGTAAAATTTTTCTCCAAGGTGGCCGAACGTGCATATCTATTTATTTGTCGCTATACAGTGTTTAGAGTTACTACATTTAATAAATTTCGGAGATATGTTTTGGTTTATTAGTATTATTTTCTTTCAATTCTACAAAGAAAATAATCAATAGTATGTCAAGAGTATACTGATATACTATACATATGGGTACAACGATGATGATGTTTAGTTACTATCAATATTAAGATTTCATGTTTATTCATCTTTTTGCATATTTAAACTATGTAAAGTACAATTTGTTAGAGACATAGACAAAGGTGTGGGTTCAAACAATAATATGGGATGCTTTATTACGTATGTGCCATTTTCTTATTCCCTCTTATTTTTTAAACCAGTTATAGTTTGTTTAATATCCGAAGTGAAAGGATGCTTTCAAAATTATTGTGTGTAGCGTCCATTCTGAACGTCTTCGTACGAGATATATTTCGTTTATTGCTTGTGAGTCCATCTTCTCTATACTGCAAAGTTTCTCAATATGTAAAAGACTCGGTGCTCAAGTGTTTCATATCATGAAAAGAAGGTATTTTCTTCATTCGCCGGCAGCGTCGAACGTAGAAAAGAACAGTGAGCGAAAAGAAAAGAAATGTACTAGCATTTGAGATATTTAGTAGAAATCAAAGGCGTATTCATGAGAATAAAACTTTTTTCTACTTAATTATTTTTCAACAAGAATTTTAATATCATATTTCTAGTTTTTTTCTGATTAAAATAAGACCAAATACGATATAATCTAGATTATATTTAAATACTAAATTAGTAAAAGCATTGACTAAATAATTAAATACAATTTGGATAATATTATGTTTACGTTTGTTTTAATCAGAAAAGTGTTAGGAATATGAGAGTAAAACTTTCGTTGAAAAATAACGATTAATAAAAAAAAATTTGTGTACTATCGTATTAGTGTTGCTTTACCGACACACACATTGACTTCATTTTTTTCCGGTACCCGCTCGAGATTTGTTTTCGTTTCCAAATGTGGTAGAGCAGAAACGATTTCTGTCCACTATTGTTGCGTAAAAGACAAAGCTTGTTTCTTCTATGCTGTTCAAGTAACGATAAGCATATCTTCTTTTCTTTTCAAGTAGTAATAAACAGATTTTAATTCCTTTAATATGCAATAATGGAGGCATTTAATGGAGCAACATTTTGATACACAAACGTATGTTTTCTCATGTTTCTTTATTGGAAATAGAGAAACTTTAGAATAGAAGAAAGAATAAAAAGAAATCTTTTGGAAAATGATTCTTTCCAATCTCAACAACCACTACGAGACTATAGAACTATTCGTCAGCGAAAGCGAGGCAAGCAATTTCAGCAATTCTGTAATTATTATTAAATGATGAAGTTAATCCATTTTTAATTTTCGTTGAATCCAGTAACTTGTAAATATTCTGTAAACATTGTTTATAAACACGGTAGACACTATACGTCACAGGGCGAATCGTATCTCAGCCGTCAGTAGGTACGTATAACAGAGAGCATATTTTCAAACTTGATTATTTCGAAAATTAAGCCCAAATAAAAAAAATGTTATTCTTTTTATTTCTCTTATTTTTAATAAAGCCGCGTTGTGGTAATTTGTACGTTGAATGATGGAGTCAAAATTTTCGTTGGAAATTGTTTATTGTGGATATGGCTCGTATATAAAGATGGATGGATGCTGATGCTTTGAAGGTTCGTAACCTAAGTTGGATAGATGGTTCTGTGGAGTGCTGACCGTAGAGGGTAAAGGGGCAGCACCGAGAATGTCGTACACTCTTGAAAAATTGGATTCGAGCCCTGTTTCTACGTTACACTTGAGGTAACTAAACGAATGAGATGCGAAATTCTCAAGCCAATTTGAGTTTCGATTCTTATCCTCCTCCGGTTCGTTTCCGCTTGCGAGAGAACACCAGCGTTCTGAATATCTTGGTGGTCGAACTCGGTACCACTGGTTGAAAGATTCGGCCGGTGTGGCGCTCGTAGCAATAATAATTATAACCGGTCGCGTGGTTCCTGAAGAAATGCGAGTTATAAGCTGTGGGGGCTATCGTTTCTCGTTCTCACCGCTAGAGATCCCGGCGTCTGAAGTAGGGTCTGCTAGGATGCCTTAACGGAGAGCCCGCTAGCAGACCCGGGACGTAACGCCTCTCCATAGCTTTTTCTTACCATCTTTTCCACAAGACACCACACAGCTAATCATAATACACCACTGGTGTGGAGGTTGTAGTGGTGATAATGTCGATGCGTTCAAGTTTTGTTTGAAACGGTTGGTGACCTCGATTATTGTTGAGCCAGTGATGGTGTTTCGAACAATTTGGGTTTTCCGCGCCCGGAAAATTACCAACTTGTTCTGGAGGCCAAGATCGACGGAACGACCAGATCAATAACGAGACGCTTTATCGCTGGTCGAAACTAGACAGGCCGAAAAGATCGATCAGCCGATACGCGCCGGCTCTCTTCGCTCCCCGTTTTCCCCACTCCCCGGGGCGCCAGTGCTGCTCGGTCCACCCATGGCACCCGCGGGGTCTGGGGGGAGAGGCGCTGAGCCCGCGGCAGCGCTCGCGCTGTCAACACTCGGCGACGTTTATTACAATGTACATATGATGTGTATAAACTTAAGATATGTTAATAAAATTATGGATAATTTAAAAACGAAGAAAATAAAGTTAACAAAACGTCCACAACAGATGGGAAGAAGTGTAATTTCATTAAATAGAAATAGTGTTGTGTGAATATAGTGTTTTCTTTAAGTGGTGAATACTAATTGTGACATTATACATATATATGTATATGTATGTATATAATTGTATATACGAATGGACGATTAGTTGAGGCTTGTGGGAGAAGTGAAGGTTGATCTTATCCACCTGTTGGTGAGTGCGGAAGGTGTCGCCACAGTTCGCACGTAAGTGAAATTTTGGATAAGCCACGTTGGCGAAGAAATGATGATTGTAAGCAGTTTTTATCTGTAATTGGCAGAGGGGTTGTACACACAAAAATCTTAGCAGCTACTGGTTTTTCCGAGCTCCGCTAGTCGGAGGTGGATTATATTAGATTATGCAAACTTTCGTGGGAGTACATTGTATTGTAATTGGTATATAAAGTATGGCGGAGCGAGCGAGGATGACGACAAGAAACGCTCTGCTGGAAAATTTTGGCAATGGCATGAACTGTCTTTGACTCGTCAAGGAGGACCAATTTATGATTTTGCCTCATGAGCATGCGTC
>NW_025106788.1:0-31302 GCF_013123115.1 Colletes gigas
GTGAGGTGACGCCACATATATGTACTAATTAAATCGTCTCATAACTTCCGATACATATGCATGTATCGCTACTTTACTACAATACTGATATGACTATGATAATAAAAAACAAAAAAAAGGTGCAACTTGCGAATTTCAACGTTTAAAGATCTCATTTTTTCCTCACTTGTCTCTCAATTTCAGCAAATAAATGATAGGTCGATTACATAACAACTACTTTTCCCAGATGAGGATACACTTTAAACAAAGGACAAATGTATATTCTAATTTATGAAAAACCACATTATTTCATTACTTTTCTAATAACTCAACCATACGTTCTTACTGCAACTTTACAAGTTCATTTATCTTCGATAACTTCCTAACGAATAAGTTCAGGGCATAAGTATGTTGGTACTTTTATGTACAACATAAGAAACTACATTTCTAGGTTTCCATTTAAAGAAAAGGTACAGTTACATTTTCAACGGTAACTTTTCTGTAGCCATTCGATTACAATAATTCATTTTGGACAACCTAAATAAATCTGTTCTCGTAATATATTATTTTATAATGGAATCTCTTTACTTTCCATTTCTAAACATTTTCTTCCATACTGCTTCATGTCGATGAAACATTGTCATTTCTTTTGATTCTTAATTTCAATCGAATTATTCAAAAACCAAAAAGTGTATTATTTAATATTCTTCGGTAATACGTACCGATCATTCTTCTTCACCTTCCAGTTGATAATGATAGCGGCGTAAGTGCCTCCATCTGTAAATCGTTAAAAATATTCACTCTTTCTAATACTTAACAACTTTAACGCTTATTTTCTTTATCATCCTTATCCAAATAGTGTATAACGAGTAGTAACTACAATTACCATTCTCTTCCACAAGATGGCTACAGTTTTTAGCAATTGCAACAACACTTCCAGTTGCTTGTGTTACGTCTCTCGATGCCTCTGACAGTGCAGCCAAGTTATTGCTTTTACTCTGCTTCTCTACACGCGTAAACAAATTTTACGGTTTAATAACAAACAAAAACCGAAATAAATCCTCTACACTTACAATAAAAGATTACCACCAAATGCAACCGCCTTCGCTGCTGATATCAGCCCTTCGGACCATTGATGGTTACGTTTCTAGAATTCGGTTGCAGAGGCTGTGCCCTACGGTTCAAAATCTCTTTCCATATTTAATATTCATAAATTAAATATTAACGGTCAAAATAAGCGACGTACCTTTCCTTCTTCCATTAATTCTGTACATGAATCTAACATTTTTCCGTTCACTTCTAATTTTAACCCGGAATCACCAGCGCGAGATTTCTCCACCATGTCCTGATCATAAAATATGTCATAACCATGGATAAAAACAATTTATATATTACACTAAAATGTAATATGCGATTACCTGTATTCGATTACCAGCTTCTTCTATTGCTTTATCCATACTTAACAATTCTGCCTCTACCAAACTTCCAACTCCCAACTGTTTACATTCGTCGGTCGATTCTACAACACGATAAAATTCAAAATAATATATATGACTTTCTTCATTTTTTTTTTTCTACATTTTTTAACTTTCGTAACTTACTATCGCCCGATGCAATATCAATAGATGTGTTTCATGTAGATTTTCCATGTATTGAATAAAGACCCAAAACATATGCAACGTGTATTGCACTTTTAATGAGTATTGAGGAGTACAAGTTAGGTCTGACGTCGCTGGATTATCGATACCGTTTAATGAATATTCGATAATATCTTCTGCTTCGGAGATGCAATTTACTGAAATAAAAATACACCTTTCTATCAGAGATATCAACATAAACCATTCACCATTTTATTATCGAATAAATTTAAATACTTACGCAATAATTCATACAACATGGTATCGGCATGCATATTCGTTTCATTACGGCACCGTTCACCTTCAACTTCCAATTTCCCCATCTTTAAATCTCATTCTTCTTTCTCGGCTAATAAATCATGTAGATCGCCTTCTAAAGCCGTTTTTTTACAAGTTAGAAAATCATTTTTCCCAATCAACGCCTAAAATATTACACTTTTACAGGAATCGAAATCTAGTAAAAGAAAGGTATTAACCAAATTTTCACCTTTCGTGGTATTTACTTCTTTTATATCGTCCAAATCCTCTTGTCCTTCGATAGCTTTTCGACTTTCCTGTTCAGTTATATCTTCACCTTCTATTAACTCGCCCAGTCGGCGTTCCGCTACAAACGGTTCGACGTTCCGATTTTTCTTCTCACATTTTTAATAACCCAATTTGCTTCTCCACTTCGGCTTTCTGTTACATACGAGGATACACCTAACGAGCATGAATATTTTCTTATGATATTAAAAACTATGAAAATTACAATATTCCTACCTTCCTGATTAAACTGACTCGTTATGCACTCTTATCGATATATTATTAACGAACATCGAGATATCTCGAGACGAGAAGCGACGTCATAGAGCGTGACACTGAAAAAGTACAATGATATCCGCGTCGGAAATGCTTCTTACGAACTAGCATAAGTAAGCACTTTTATATTTTATGGTCAAAAAACGATATCCAAAAGTGAGTGACTATTTTAGATAAGAAATCAGGAAGTAGTTATTTAGTCTCGGGTCTATTTTGACCCTGTTCTAAGGGTCTATTTTGACCCTGTTCTATGGGTCTGTTTTGACCCTTCTCTACGGGTCTATTTTGACCCTGCTCTACGGGTCTATTTCGACCCTGCTCTAAGGGTCTATTTTGACCCTGCTGCTCTAAGGGTCTATTTTGACCCTGTTCTTCTTTAAACTCGAGGAAAATGGAGAGTATGGCTCCATGCAAGGAGATTGTATTAACATTTTCTATTCGCACTTTATTTAAGTTTACCTTTCCGCTAATGCATCCGGAGAGATTGAACCGTTTCACGTAGAATCTAATTCATCGCCTGGTAATGAACTCGTAACGGAAGTATCGATGAGACTATCCACCACCGTATCGGTATCTAAAGATTCTTCTGGTGGCGATACCACCCTCGGCGTCATGTACGTTCGTAACTCGGATTGTATCAAAAAGTTTGGAGGATTCTTCAGCTTTTATGAGCATTTTATGGCAGAAACCATTCCTTCGTATCCTACCTATGCTAATCCTACCGGATACTATAGCATCCGGATAAACGTTATAGAGATTATCATTGTTTTAAGAAATCACTAAATTCTGTTTAAAAATAAATTTAATTCCAAAAATCTTACCTCCGGTAACGCAGGCGTCGTTATAAGATGCTTAAAATACTGTCTTTGTTTTACGGTGTTGTACAACTTCTTCGGTTCATAGAATTGTTTCGAAAATCGGTCACGATGGCCGGCTAAAGTGTCCGCTGGTAGTGTTATCAAGTTTCAACAGAATTTTCACACAATAATCGTATAACTGCGACGCGTCTGGAACGCACGGAATTAGTGGAGCCGGTCGACATTGTCCACTGACGGTCATACAATTTGACGGTGTATTCTTTAATGATGCACTAACTGAAATCATTAACGTAACAGTGATACATGAATACATCAAAACACATAATATTATTGAACCGTCTCTCAGGTTTGCTCGGGGAAGACCTCCTGATTCTCTCTTGTCTCTCGAGACCCCAGGGAGTACCTAGGGACAAATTCCCTATAGCATCCCGGCCTCTCTCAACGGTTGGCATCGGCGCCAATCGCGCCATCTGCGGGAGTAACTAGGGAGTTATTCATACTAACTCCCCCGGACCTAAATCCCCTAGCCTGAGGTGTTGGGTCTTTGGGGGGTTAGATTTTTGGGGGTTACAATTTGTTAAAAAGCAAAAGCCACCGTTCTTTATCGAAAATTACTGACATAAATGCTAAACATTAAGTATATTCATCCGAGGCGGATGAAGGTCAGTATGGCCGAATGTAGGATAATTGTGTTGAATGTTTGTGTCACGCTGTAGTTTGAAGTAATGTTAACTTATGTGCAAAAGAGTTGAGAGTGTTTTAATTAATGAGATTGTGTGCTTGTTGTGTTTCAAATTCGTTCATTTAGTTATATTATTTGTACATTTGTTCCAAATACAATTCTTTTTTGTTAAATCCTACAATACTTCATGCTTCGACTAAAAGATCGTCGTTGATTGGCTGATAATACGCCATATCTTTTATTAAAATTCCTAGTAAGGATTCCTATTTCACGAAATGAAATACATTAATATTGCGTAATTGTATCCGTAATGTATTCGTTTTTAATCTGTGTGATATGAAAGATACAGACATTCCTAATTTATTATAAAACTAATTCTCTTGTTATTTATCACTTAACCTATATAGGTAAAACAGTAGTTTCAACTTCCTCGCCTTTAAGAAAGGAACTAGACGAATCACGGTTAACTTCAGAATAACGAGGATAAAAAAATTTCTTTACCAAGTGATAGAATGGCGGACATGTAAGTGCTATTCCAGTCTTAACGATATCTGAAAACATCGCATGCTCATACAACTATTACGATTTTAAAATACGTTATTATAAATTCTTTCTGATTTCTATACCGTGTGTATACTGTGATTTTTGGACTTTCTTTGAAATTTACAGATTATTACGTTTCGTTTAAAAGTCCTACAACCGATCAACATGAGACATGATAGAATCAATTTGTTGTCCCTAAAAGTTTTATTGATTTTCAAAATAAGTACTCATTTTTGTCTTCGAATGAATGAAATTGAAACATGTGTTAATTCAAATAATCTTGTTTTATATTGCTCGGGAGAACCTAACCTAACTATTCTGTATACTATGCAAACTGTTTCTTATTTTCATACGTTCGTTCGTGGTAATAAATTTTACATTTTTTGTACAGGAAGAAAGAAACTGAGCCCGTAGCTAAAAAGCTACCGGCAGTACCAGAGTCGGTACTCAAGAGGAGGAAAACCCGCGAAGCAGTTAGAGCTGCGCGTCTTCAAATTTCTATTAAAGTACTTTCTTGTAATTTTAATGAACTTTTCTAATACTTTACTGTTTCGTTACATCGTGCATCTTTTAATAAAAATAATTTTGCCAACTTTCAGCAACGTGCGAATCGTTACAAGAAAAGGAAGGAAATTTTCAAAAGGGCGGAAAAATATGTTAAAGAATACAGAACGAAGGAGAGGGATGAAATCAGATTAAGAAGACAAGCTAAGAATCGTGGAAATTACTACATTCCTGGAGAAGCTCGTCTAGCGTTTGTTATTCGTATTCGGGGGTAAGTGTAATTTACCTCTTGCTGTTAGCTTGCGACTGTAGCATATTCAAAGTATATTGTCCGACATAAAAATTTTTCAGTGTGAATCAAGTTGCTCCGAAAGTACGCAAAGTACTTCAATTATTCCGCCTGAAGCAGATCAATAATGGTGTATTCGTGAAACTGAACAAGGCAACGATTAACATGCTTCGTATTGTTGAGCCTTACATCACATGGGGATATCCAAACCTAAAGTCAGTTCGTGAATTGATTTACAAGAGAGGATTTGCTAAAATAAATAGGCAACGTATTCCTATCACGAGCAATGCTATCATCGAAAAGAAACTTGGTTAGTGTATGCCAGAAAACTTTATTTTTAAATAACAAATTACAATGTTAGATTCCTTTGCCAGTCAAAATTTATTAACGATTATTTCATACTAGTTTTATTTATTGACGAATCTATGGAAGTTGTATTCGATTACCATATACTGCTCCCTTCTACTTTGTCAAAGAGTAACAGAATATTTGAAAAGCCTTTTCATACGTTTTATATTCAGGTTTGCAATTATTCTTACAATTTCCAACATGTAATCAATAATTACATCTTTCATTATATACTATCTTAATAATATGCGGAATGAATTTTTCAGGCCGTTCCGGTATTATCTGCACGGAAGACTTGATCCATGAAATATTCACGGTTGGATCAAAATTCAAGTATGCGAGTAACTTCTTATGGCCATTCAAGGTAAATCTATCTCTAAATTTTCGATCACGACATAGGCATGGTTGTAGAAATATTTCTTCTTCTACTAACCTCCTACTATGTCGTACAGTAATACGAGTTTCTCTTCGTGACGCGCATGTATTACTGCGTTTCTTAGTCGAACTCAAACAATTCTAGCAGCAACTGAATACCGTACGGTCTTCCACACTACTTTTGCCTTTAGAAAATTAATTATTTTCTTTCTATTTCTTAGCTTAACACACCCAATGGTGGGTGGCGCAAGAAGACTAACCACTACGTTGAGGGTGGTGATTTTGGAAACCGTGAAGATAAAATTAATGAACTTCTCAGGAGAATGGTTTAAATTTATAAAAAAATGAAAAATAAAAGTTACCTACAACCTATTATTTTATGTTAAATTTTATTCGTACGTTTATTTTGTGTACTTGCTATCCCAAAACAGTATACAAAAGTAGCTGATACGATTGTATTTTTTACTTGAAAAATTCATCGATCGATATCAAATTACATAATAGATCGAACAAGTTATAAAATATTCGTTAAGTCTTACAATGAAATACAGTAACGAAGTAGTTACGTGGATTTTCAAATAATATTCGCACATTTATTTTTACTGGATACCACTGCGATCGATAATATACAACGGCAATGCTGTTTCTATGTGAATAATTATCAACACTTTTTATTTGAACGTGCAACGTACCAAAACGCATGCGCGTTTTAGTCCAGTTATACTATACGCTCGTATACTCTGCTTGTATTACATTGCGAGAATGGTACAAGGCCAAGTATCCGAGTTCAAATCTTGTAGCAGAAAGTTCAAGTTAAATACCTCATTTCTTCGATAAAATATTATTTTTTATGTAGAAATAAAATCCTGAACAAATCTTGGTAAGTATATTATATAAAAAAAAGTGAGAAATTATTTAATTTTATCAAAATTACTTGTACGTAATTTCTCATATCTATGCATATAATACAAACCTAACCTTATCTTTACTTTTGAAAAAAATTATTTAAATTAATTGTACATGCAAGCAATATATTGTCACAAGATTTAGATGAATATTTCAAGTACTATCAACAAACTTCCTCTTTGTACTTATATTTAAAAAACCCGCAATATTGATGTAACTTTGGATCTGATTGCAGATACCTTGCATTTTCGGCACATGTTCTTACGTTCGAATCCTGCACATGTCAATTTTTTTTTAACAAACGATCAAATATGTTTTTATATTGTAAAACGTTCTATCGTAGCAATGGAATTTTTAATTAAATATCGTATCATAGAATAATACAGAAAATTAATTATTCGTACACTGAAATAAAGCATGTAATATCTTTGATTAAATACAACGGTTTTTAATGTCCATTTAGATTGCATTAATAATGAATAAAGAATCTATGAATTCTGATAGTCCTCCTGATAGTATGAATCCACCTATTATTAAATCAAATTATTCATTAGCCAAAAATACAAAAATGATCATTCTTCCTCCAAATATTTTACAAAATATTTGTATCAGTGATTCTATAGTAAAAGGTAAATGTATTAATTATTGGTATTACGTAAGTTTTTATACCGATTAAGTGTTGACTTTAATATTTCATTTTAAATTGATTACAGGTGATAGTATTGTACCTGCCATAGAATTCATAAAAAAAAAAAATAATCTAAATACTGTTGCAACAAAAGAACATAAGGATTGCCAAACTGCTGAATCTATACAAGATTCTACGAATTTACATACTGTAACAAAAACACGGATGGCTGTACAAGTTACTAAAAGTAAACCGATAGATGATACGGATAATGAAACTTGGATAAATGCAACAAAAGTGCCTAGACTTAATAGAAATGAAGAAAAACTACTATCCGAAGTAAGCCACATGGAACAAGGAAAAGATAATTTTCATGATCAAAGAAAACAGAATAATAGTGGAAATATAGATAAGTCTACAACAGAATCGATGACTGGTAACACGGAAGACAGTCAAAGTACCTCGAACAATGTGTCAAAGTATCAAGGAGTAGATAAAAGGTTTAAACAACATAGTAATAAAAAAATTTTAGATAGAAATTCAGAAAATCAGAAGAGAACTGAAAGTAAGTATGAAATTGATACAAATTTTCTTGATAGATCTAAACGCATTCGCAAACAAACTAATTTTGATGATTATATTACAACGTACAAAAAGGAATCGTTTAAAAATAAAAAACAAATCTTCGATCAAAGAAGAAAGGGCACTCCTAGTAGAGAAAAAAGAGAAGTAATTAATCCTAGTACTATGTCAGCTACCGTTCAAACGAATGACACTATTAATCTGAAGACGTTTATAAAAGGGGGGTCTGATATAAAAAACAAGATAGACAAAACTGCAATCGATTCGCATATAGCTGATACTTCTAACATGCCAGCTGTGACCAGGAAATCACTGCCTTTAAATTCCAGTAATGTTTCTGGAAATTTTTTTACCATTGAAAATAATAAAGATAATCGTTTACAAAATTCTGAGGATGTAATGAGTGACACGTGTATTAAGATAAAAAGTATAAAAGATACGGTCGAGATGAATGACAAAAGTGGTAATGAAATACACGTGGGATCGACATGTACCTCTTTACTTAAACATACTGCTCTGAAACAAAATGATTTCGAAAGAAATTTAAGAATGGAAGAATCGAGTAATAGACACAGAAATTTATCGTGTACTGAATATGTAGAGTGTGTTAATTCAAATACCATTGAGAATAGAAATGATATAACTCCGATAAATCAAAATAACACTAGCCAAACTTCTTTAGTAGTAAGAAAAAGGGGCAGACCTAGAAAAGTTTCTCTACCTCGACAACTTTCAAGTACTTGGAATGAATTGGAAGGAAATTTAGAAACAGTACAAAATATAAATAATGTTTCCATTGCGGAAACAGTTGTTCATAGTAAGAGACGTAATAAAAAATCGTACAATGTCATTAGTAATGATGGCTTAAGTGATGATAGTAGTACTGAAACTAGTGTTACAAATTCATATGTTGTTAAAAAAAGAGGTACACCACCGGGTACAACTGCAGACGGAGGTGAAGACGGAGGCAAAGACAGAGTTAGAGTTAGAGGTAGAGTTAGAGGTAGAGGTAGAGGCAGAGGCAGAGGCAGAGGCAGAGGCAGAGGCAGAGGCAGAGGCAGAGGTCGAGGCTCGTCATATTCTATATTGGATACTGAGTATGTACCAAAATTAAAGGGACCAACAACTACAGGAAAGATTAAACAAGAAAATTCTACTGAAATAACTAATACTTCTCGCATATTAGAAGTAGGTTTTATACAATTTTAGATGCTCAAGTTACTTTATCCAGTATGTTTGTACGTAATTCATTATTTTTAATTAAGGTAGACCCAGTAACTTGTGCCAAGTGTGAAATGCAAATACCAATAAGGCAATGGAACTCGCACAAGTTGTTAAAACATAATAATATGTGTTGGATGAAGGGTGACGAACCTATGGTAAATACTTTACGCAGCAAATACTTTCAACACAATGGCTACGTCATTTTTTTATTTTATTTATTAAGAAATATTCTGTTTTAGGATTTTGAAAATGATATTAAATTATTGAAAAAAGTATTAATAGCTGCTCATAAAGAAAGGAAGGGTCAATTGACCTGTGAAAAATGTGGTGCTATAAAGCGGAGTACAAATGGCTTTATATCCCATATGCAATTTTGTGGCAAATCTGATGAAGTAAGATACTTTTCTAAAATGACAAAAATATTTCAATGTAAAATAAATTACACAACTATTATATATATATATATATTGTAGGAGAGACAGGCTTTGTTGGTAAAGTGTCCAATTTGTGATGCTACTATGATGCCATCTTCTTTGGAGATACATGAACGATCTCATAGGCAGTCGGCGCGAAGCAAAATAAAACAATTGGAATTATACACCTTGGATAATGAAAAAGTAAAACGCAAAGCTGCGGAAAAGTAAGAGTCGTATAATCAACATTATGTAAAATAAAATATTGACGTACTGTTTGAATTTTAGAGCAGTGGCTAAAATTTTGGAATTTACGGAACTTACTAAAGATAATAATTCATCTTCCGAGAAGAAACTGAAACTTGACGCCTCTATGTTGGTGCGCTATTTTTTTTAAATAATTTTCTATTAAAAAAACTCGGTTTAATGTACTTGTACTCTAATGTTACAGAAACACATAATAAAAATGCCTGAACAAAGAAAGTCCATACCAGGAGTGTGGAAAGGTATATGGAGAAAAGAATTGTCTACAAAGGGAACAGTAACTTGTCGTCAAGTAGGTTGTACTTTTACATGTTCTTTGTTCGAAGAGATGTGCAATCATTTCTCTCAATGCAATTTTACTCCTCGAGAGGTACAACTTATTATAAATGATAATAAAATTCTTTTTTACCTGTATGCGTTCAAAATACGAAATGGTTGTATTTCTTTTTCCTGTAGCATTATATATGTAAAATATGCAAATTTTCAACTATCTCTGATGAAAATATGACCGAACATGTAATGAAAAAACATATAACATTGGAAGAAACTGACAAATATTCGGATTTCGAAGAAGAAATCGAAAATGGTAGTTCGGACGAAAGTAAGCGTAAATGCCATTACGAAAAAGAATCTTAAATTATTAAATTTTATTAACGATTCTTATTTTTAGAATCTTCTTATATAACGAAATTTTTGAATAAGGAGCTAATGTATAAAATTGGGTGGACCGAACCCTATTTTCCTACTGTACGTTGGACTATGGAATTGTAAATATTTATAATTTCTACGGTTAACAAATTTTTCAACCTTTATATCCTTATAATATGGATAAACATACATTACATCACTTTTCCTTGCAGCGAACAAAAAAATTATAATCTTTATTTATTTGAAGATCATATTCCCAATCACTTTACGTTATTAAGAGACACGGATATTGTTAAATATTTGCCACGATTACAAGTCTCTATGAGAATGAAAACACAATTGACGAAGCCCGAGGTATTGTCTAATACAGAAATTCCATGGAAACAATGGAAAAGGTTCGAAGGTGGTTTCGATGAAGGTAATTGCTTATATTTAATTCTGTGATATAATTACAACGCAGACTGATATATTGTAATTAGAATACTTGTTGTTCAGGTACTGCAACATTTTTTGTTGGTGGACCGGTGTGGGCTCTAGCTTGGTTACCTATTCCATCACCGATGTACTCTAAAGAACCTCATCAGTACGTTGCAATCAGTACTCACCCAACCATGGAGAGCGAATACACTGTAGGAAAAGCATATCTTGGTGCAAATATGATACAGATTTGGAATGTAGGACATTTAGATCATGAGTTAGTAATACAAATATAAATAAAATATCATATAAAATTACATCGATTGGTTTTAAACCATATTTTCTTTCAGGAATGATAATAAAAAAGAACCTGCTTTATCGTATGCAGTTGTGCACAACAATGGTACGGTATGGTGTTTGGAATGGTGTCCGTCTGGTTGTTATCAAGATGAAAATCTGAATAACTGTCAACAAGAAAACAAAAGTCATTCTAGTCTTAAGCGAATGGGTATGCTTGCAGCAGCGTGCTCGGATGGCAATGTATACATTTATTCTCTACCCTTTCCAGAGGAACTTGAGTTTAAAAATACTGAAAAAAACGAGTGAGTAAAACATTTGTTAAACTTCTTCTTATGTCGTTGATCCAAACATAGTGAAACATCTGTAATGTCGTTACAGATGGCCCATATATCACACTGATCCAGTAATGACACTAATTGTAAATATTTCGATATACGATAACAATAAACAGAATTGGCAGTGCACCAAGTTATCATGGAGCAAAGAACATGGGCATAAGTAAGATTTTTATAATTGTGTTTCTACACTTTTCTTGTAATTTTCTAATAACGAAATAATACGATTTCACTAGTACAATTGCAGCAGGATTTTCAAACGGGTACATTGCATTATGGGACCTTACGTATAAATCACCGTTATCGATGCAAAAAAGACAAAGTACATGGTTTATAAATGCATTTCAACATTTTTATGCTCATGGTAACGCTGTAAGCAGTAAGTATTTGTTGATTTTTTCTTGTGAAAAATTTAAAAAACATAATAATGTTTCAAACAGAATTCTTAACAGCTTTATTATTTTTATAGCGGTAATATTAGTACCATTTAATGGAGCAAAGTATCTAGCTTCAGGCAGCCTAGATAGAGCATTCAAATTTTGGAATCTAGAAGATACAAGCACCCCGCAAAATTGTATTCAAAAGGGTATTATATTGGATGGTGCATGGATGACACATTGGCCTTGTGCTGTTATTTGTTTCGACGATGCTCTTGGGTAAAAAATAATATCCGAAGGTATTTTTAATAGACGATGGAACTTATTTACTATTATGGAATTAATTTTATTACAGATACAAGCATACCAATACTTATTTAATTCCATTGAGAGGTCAAGAATGCAGATATTATCCGATTTTAGCAACAAATTCCCCTACATACGTACGTAGGTTAAAAGTAGTTTTACATATACTCCCC
This sequence comes from Colletes gigas, assembly GCF_013123115.1. Taxonomy (NCBI): domain Eukaryota; kingdom Metazoa; phylum Arthropoda; class Insecta; order Hymenoptera; family Colletidae; genus Colletes; species Colletes gigas. The sequence goes on from NW_025106788.1 coordinate 12,547, forward strand.
GAGTGTAGTATAATTCTCATTAAAATCTCCTATAGGCTTTATCAGTTTCCGATTACGCAAATAGCATTGCACATGGCACATTAGCTGGTGAAATAATAACGATTTTTCCTCATCAGCTTTTAAGTAGTAGGGAAATTGAGAAAGCTGTACAGAAAAGAAGAAAGGTATCTCTTGTATTTAAATTTCTAATGGAATAATTTCTTATCTGTAACGTTAAAAATAAACTATGTTTTCAGTTAAGTTCATACGTCAAAATAGTGGACTTGGAAACGAAAAATGGTAATAAGAATGATAATACAAATGAAAAGAAATCAAAGGGTTATGACTATATGCCAGAAACTTATGACGAATGCAAGAATCGTTTCGGAGTTATCTTTTGTGATAATCTGAAGGTATATACATTCTTGTTATGTTTAACTTGTATAATTTCACAATTAATATTTTGTGTTGTTATATTTAAGAGTATCGAACGTTATGTACAATCACAATCACTACACACGGAAAAACTAACAGCAGTTCCAATCGAGGAATATCCATTTATGTCAGTAAATAGAGTAAGCATTACAATTATCTTTTTTACACTAATATTGTAGTTGAGCACAGTATTATCGATGATTTATTAAAACTCTAGATATCTTGGAATCCAAATGCATGGAGTTACTTGTGGCTAGTGGTTGGTTATCAAAATGGTTTGGTAAGATTGTTAAGCTTCAAATATATGTCTATGCAGCGTGAATTAAAAACGTGGTTACCTCAACACGTTGAATTTATGCTTAAGAAAACAAAGGTCACAACATAAAGAAGTTGTCAACGTATAAAATCATAATGTATACTTATCTAAAATCAAGCATAATAAAATTAATAGCAATTGCTTGTTGTTTATATATAACAATTATTTTTTTATAATTTTATACATATTAAGCTAACATTTTTATATGGAGAAAAATGCTAATCATTATACATATAAAAATTATTGTTGTGTATATATAAAAAAAGTATTTAAATATTTTAGATCGTCTGAGAAAGTAATATGTCTTGTACAATATGTATTTACACTTTTATAATTGCAAATATTTAAGAAACTTAGGAAAAGAACAATTATTAAATTATGTTAATAAATAAAGATCCCTAACACAGAATGAATTTTGACTAGATTTATCTTTCTATTAAAATTTATGTATGTATAATTTTCATAATTCATTAAACAATAAACATCAGATTTAGTGGTTTACTTTCTATGTTCATTAGATTTGATATATTATTATTTTTACTATGTTTAGAATGAGAGGCATACAAGTATATAAAATAATTTAATTTCATTCAACAATTTCAAATATCTAGTCTCAACATTTAAAAAATAATATTTCTTTGTCAATAAGAGTAGTAAATCTTTCATTCTTTTCTTGACAATTAATTACCAATCACATTTATTCTAGCTTTCACATATGCGTGCTACGCCAACTCGCGCACGACTGTGCGCCCTCTGACGCCTACCGGTACTACCTATCCTAACAATGTATATGTATACGCATAGTGTAAATATTTCATACAATAGTGGGGGTAACATGTATATATAATCTCACCACGAAAAGTTTCGAGGCTGAGCGAAGACTATGGAAGAAATTTAAGTACTTTGTAGCAAATCGTGAAGCGACAAATAACTCGATATCATAGTTCTTCTTCTGACATTTAAAAGCGATTTCTCCGTCACGGTTTATCACTGCCGGAAGTTCGTGATAGCAAATACGAATTTCTTCCAAGTTAAATGAAACAGAAAGATTAGTTTGCCAACTATTGTATCAAAATTTTTGAGAAACTGCTTTTGTTTCGTTTTGTTTTTATATTTAGTACAAGTAAGTAAAAAATATTTTGTTCCTCTTTCATATAAAATATGAAAACGTCGTAGTAATATAGTAGTAATATAGAAACTTTGTTATTTTAGAAATGGGTATCAATCCAATGAAATGGAAAACCAGAAACATATTATACTCTGGCATAACGATTCTTATTTTCTATGTACTTTTTATGTATAAAAGGAAGCATCAAGTAATATTCGAGGGTACGATACATAATTCAAATCCTATGCACATTTGGGAATTCGTGGCCGATTTTAGTAACATGAAGAAATTAAATCCGACTATGTATGTAAAGGAACAAGTAATTGTTCCAATTTTTTTTTTTTTTTTTTTTTTACGAAAATTGACACTGGAAAAATATTTCTTTGAATTAATATTTTTAGAGAAAAGTTTAATGTCATCGCAGAAAGTGGTAATTACGATCACTGGAAATATTCGGTCGAGTATACGGAACGTTTGAGTCATGTACCAATTATTCGAAATAAAGCGACCGGACATTATGCTGTACGACAAGATAACAATGGTTATTTGATTACTTCGAAACATTATACGTGTTTTTTCTTCAAATTCGGATGCCGTGAGTTAAGATTTTTGAAATTTGAAACTTGTATCGACGAGCCGATTAAACTTTGAAATGATTTTAATTTGAAATTCTGATTCCCGTTTCAGTGGAGTCTATCTCGCAATTCAGATTCGATCGTGACGGTACTAACGACACCAAGTGTATCGAAACAGTGCAATACGAATGCCCGATCATATTTTCACCACTGTGCTATAAAGAAGTTGTTTATCAACGAGAGGAGATCATGAGAAGATTGAAATTAGAATTCTCACTAACTAAAGCTAAAAGCAATTAACGTAAATTGATTTTTTTATTTCTATGTAATGGTTGTAATAAATATGTAATCACTACAAGCATTTATTTTATTTTCCTAAAAATTTAATTTTATGTATTTATACAATAGAAAATTATTATTTAATATTGCAAAATCTTGATCATTGCCCTCTGTAAAAAACATTCGTTAACAGATTGTACATTTTATTGTTCGTTTCTGATTTCGTGTGATTTTAATAACATTTTTAATAACAATTCTATAAAAATGCTAGGTACATATAAACAATACAAATATCCTGCATTAGCATTAAATTTTAGTATGACCAACATTTCAATGTAAAATGTCTGATGCAAAGCGACAAAAAAGAACGTAGCGGGGAGATCAACAATTTATCGAAAACATACATATGAGAGAACGTGTGAAAAGGGAACGTAGAGCGAGAAAGCTTTATATTTTTATTTGTATTTGTTGAACTATATATAGTTTATAACATTTAATAAATATTCTGTATACAATTGTATCACAGCCCGAAACATGTCCAATAAATTCGAGGCGTAAGTGAAAAAAGCGTTCTCCTTATTTCGTCGTGCCTTTTTCTGTGGGCTAGATAGAGGTTAGATTTGTTTTAAATGGAAAACGAAACTGATCGACATACTTGCATTGTGTTACACTTGACATGCAGTTATTCGAGCGATTTGATATGTTAGCTAGTAGTTTTAATATGATATTTTCGAAGAAATTCCACTTAACAAAACGTGCTACAACCTGACATTTGTCAGGGACCAAATACTTTTTCACGTGTATTTAAATTCTAATTGTTATTTACTTCTACTTTTTGACGTTTCAAAACAATTAAATTTTTTGTTCAGCGTGTGTTACGTAAAAACATTACTATGAAGATTAATTGAAATAATTAAACAAAATAGCAGTTTAAAAGTCATTAGTACGATTATACTGTGATTAATTTTTATAGTTTATTTAAAGCTCATTTTGTGAATAATAGCAGTATTTGTAGGTTAAAAGGTAATGAGGACAGTGGAGACAACGAAACACAGTCAAAAGATAATCAAAAAGTTGAGAAAGATTCAATAGTAAGTAAAAACTGACACTATTCCGTTCAACTTCATTAATATTGTTTTATGCGTTACTAACGCATCTACTAAATAGCAGATACTTATATTTATTGTAGCCTCATATAGAAATTAGTCCAACCGAGCACAAATTACAATATGCGTATGCGTTATGGTATAGTCGGCGCAATCCTGGTAAACAACCAAACATACAAAGTTACGACCAAAATTTAAAATTGGTTGGTAGGTTTGCAAGCGTGGAACAGTTTTGGAGTCTTTATAGCCATTTAATTCGACCATCGGAGTTAACAACACACACAGACTTTCATCTTTTCAAAGTTGGCATAAAACCAATGTGGGAAGTATGTACTGTACTCTTTTTATATGTATCATTTTATATTTTAAATCTTCCTTGATTAGTATAGCTATGATTTTTAATAATAACATATATCTTTTATTTCAGGATGAGGCAAATCAGAAAGGTGGTAAATGGATAGTACGATTACGAAAAGGTTTAGTATCCAGATGTTGGGAAAATCTTATATTAGCTATGCTAGGAGAACAGTTTATGGTTGGAGAAGAAATATGTGGAGCTGTTGTATCTATAAGGTTTCAAGTGAGATTATTTGTACGACCTTAAAATAGTGGCATACGTAATGTTAAAATTCATTTTATATTAATTATTTTTACAGGAAGACATAATATGTGTATGGAATAAGACAGCGTCTGATTATGCAACAACAACACGTATTAGAGACACATTAAGGAGAGTACTACATCTTCCAGCTAGTGCCTCTATGGAGTACAAAACTCATAATGAAAGTTTAAAAAATATTCATCGGCTTTAAACTCATGTGATGTTAACTCGAGGATTTGAGTTATCTTTGAGTTTTTCACTGTGGATTTTCAGGTGAGTAATACAATTTTTCAAACATACTTGTTAGAAAATTTATACTTTGTAATCTAATATTGTTTGTACATTTTAATATTCAGCCAACTGATACTTGTGAGAAGATGATATTTCTTAGGAGAAAAATATTTTATGACTAAAGAATTTGAATGAACATCTTATTCGGTAACACATTTTATTCACAAGTGTCTCATTGTAACTTATGTAAATAATAAATACATGTTGATAATAAAAAAAAAGCTCTTCTTTTAATACTTTGGGATTCCCGTTGCGTCTAAATTTGCCAAACGTATTCGAGTTCTAAAGATCGAATGAGAAAGACGCTTAGATCGCTGGTCGAAACAAGCATGGATGAGTCGGCGATCAGCACACACGCCGTCGACAACTCAACAAAATAATATTGTAGCAGTCGTGCGATAAAGGAAAATGGTCTCTAACAATTATATTACACGCACAATATACACTGCATTAAATTATAAAAGTGAAACATCATTTTGTTCAAGGGTATTTAAAACTCGAAATCCATTTCACATAATATATTTATACATTTGTACATGAGATCGTGTTTTGGAGAATGCTAAAATAATTATGAGCGATGTGTTTTATACAGAAAGCATTTCGACTAAAACGAGATATTAATTTTTCTATTTGAATTTGAAATATATAAAAAGGCAATAGCTGCATCTGAATTTCGTTAGTATATTTACAAATTTCATTGATGCATACTCAGGGCAATGAAGCATAAACTTGAATAAGAATATATTATATAATGTCATATATTAAAAGAATAAAATATTTAAAATATGTCAATAAATATTAGCATTATTCACAATATAACGTGATAGCTTATTGTTTATAGACTAGAATCAGGTATATCCAGTAACAAAAAAGAAACTCCATACCAAAAAAACCTTAAGTTAATTGTGCTTTCATCCCATGATTCTAACCATTGTATAAACTTTGTCTCGTATATATAAAGCCAAAAATTACATTCTTAAAATAATAATCGTTACCAAACCTGTAATTGATGAAAAGATCGTGTTTGTTTCATTTTTAATAAAAAATAAATAAAGAATATACTTACCTAATACATATGAAAATATTAATTTAAAGTTTATGGAGAGATGTAGATAATCAGGCACTCTATTATATTGTTCTCCTTCTGTGGGTAGAAGTAATCCAGCTATACATATGATACCAGCAATTAATGCTACATAATTTGTTCCTCCTAAAAATTATACATAGTACTTCATTTGATGTTTCTTTAAATGCATCGAACAATATATTTCAGATTCATTGAATTTATTTTCTACTATTCAAGAAAATTTGAATCAAACCTATTAATTCTGAAAAACAATTTATACTTACTGTCAATTGTTTTATTTTGAGTTAGAAGCGCATAAGATTGTTGTTGTCTGCTTTCATTTATAGGAAGTTGCTGAAACATTTCTGGGTCTGGGGTTGATCTTCCGGTACTATCCGTTGTCCCAGGAAGGAGTTTAGCTTCCACATCTCGTTTTCCTATAGTCTATTAATTTTCCAAGAGTCTTGAATTATATTATTTTGGTAATAGAACCGTATTTACTTTGATTTTTATATACAATAGATCCGCTGTTTAATCACCTGTTTAGTCGGATGTTCTTGCATTTGTATTCTAAATTTGTCTATGACATTGCAATTGCTTAACATAAGGGAAGTATGTCTTATAACAATATCCACAAAACATCTTGCTTTTATTGTTCCTTCTGGATCGATAACTTTGTATTTATTTGGCGCAGTAGATAATACTACAAATGGTAATTAATTGCATTAGAATTGTCTTTAAACTGTTAGCTGTCGTTACTGTCACAAATATACCTTTAAATTTTATTGGAAAATCGTATGGGTTATATAAAGTCAAAACTTGTTTGTGTGTGGATTGATCGTCTAAAAAGAAAGTGATATTTTGGGGAAATACAAACACTGGCAATTTTCGAGGAGTAGCTGGTAACTGGGACTGCATTATATTTGTTCAATTTTGTGTGGTCCATGCACCTATAAAATTAAATGATTCATAGTTACATATGTTAACATTTCCAACTATTTACAATTTTGTACTATTAATTGTATCTACGCAAATTTATTCCAGCCAATCGTTAATGATCGTAACATCTGGAATTTATGAATCTTGATAGTCATGGGTATTGTTATATGCTTAATGCAATAACTTACCTTAAAAATGAAGTACTTTGTAGTATATAGAATTTAGGAAGAAAATAATGCTCTAAAATGTTTTAGATGTTAAAATAATTGTTTAATACTAATAAGAAAACACATTGATGCTATGGAAAACTTCTTTAAATAAGGTTTAAAAATCTTTTAACTTTATAATCCGTCTATAAAAAAAATGTCTAATCACTCTGACAAACAATTTCGATGTTTTGCTCAATCGTAATAAGCATTTACTTAATTATACGACAATTTCCGCAAAGTTTATATTTGTAAGTTTGTTAGTATTATAAGATCTCGTAGAATCGTTTGGTTGAATACTGCACTGTTGATGTTTCTAGTGAGAAATTCTTCATAATGTTCGACATCTGTAAGTACATACATATGTCACCTTGCTTTTACCAACATTTACGTGTTGATTTTGTTCATACGAATATATCAAATGCGTGTGATTTCTCTGTCTCCCCTTAGCTTATTATCAACTGTTCTTAAAAAGGATTTAAATTTATATTTATATAAAATTCACTTTGTTACTCATACAATATTTTATCTATGCGTCGTAGAAAATAATGCGATACGTACATACTTACATATATATGCATATGTACAATTGATTTAGCGAATAAGAAAATCATTCGATATTCTTTTATGATTTCAATATTTCATCATGATTTCGAACAATTTAATCGATTCTCAAATCAAAATATGAAAAAACAACTTACTACGAGTTACTTTTCCTATCGTACATTCGCATTAAAATATACTTGAATTTCTATATACGAAAGTAATACCCATAGGTTGATTAAAGAAAAATTTACCTAAAGAAAGTGCTTACTGCTTACGCAGTTCGAAGAGTCGGACGAATCAATCGTGTGTTAATGTAGGGAAAAAAGTGCGTATATATATTTTTGTTGGCAACGATATGTTTCTGCATATTAATAATGTCCGTTTCGTATAGATTCAACAATATGGCATCGGGCTATGTATTTTACGATTAACTTTTCAATTACGTTGGTTAAATATTGTTCGTACATACGCATTAATACAGGAAATGTAAATACGTTAACGAGGAAGAAAATGATAGATGTGTTGCTTTTATTATAACAAGAGTGCATACATAATTCGTTAAGTGAACGGAAGCATTTCTATAGAACGTTTTTAACCTTACTCGGAACGTTTCATTTTTAGTTTTACGAGCGTTTCTGTTCTTTCACATATCGGTAATAACTTGTTGTCCGCACAACTCTTTTTATTACTACGCATTAGAATGTTGTTAATGAATTTATAAAATTTTCGTTGAACATTTTAATTATATATAAGAAACTGCAATATTTTAGACTATTATTAAATAATTTGGTATTTCTTTTACTGTTATTAATATTTTTAGGAATTTACAAGGAAATTCATCATGGTTAACATCAATCCACGAGTATTCTTTGATATAGAGGTGGGCGGACTACCAATGGGCCGCATAGTATTTGAACTTTTCGCTGACATTTGTCCAATAACATGCGAAAATTTTCGTTCTTTGTGTACCGGAGAGAAAGGACTTGGGAAAACAACTGGCAAATCTTTGCATTATAAAGGAATTGTTTTTCATAGAGTAGTTAAAGATTTTATGATTCAAGGTGGTGATTTTTCAGTAGGTAATGGAACAGGAGGCGAGTCAATTTATGGTGGAACGTTTGCAGGTAAATTAATGGTTATGATTCTCCATATATGTATATACGTATATTATGGAATACAATACTTTTACAATACTCTTTTAGATGAAAATTTTATTATAAAACATAATAAACCATTTTTACTATCAATGGCAAATCGTGACAGAGACACAAATGGTTCACAATTTTTTATGTAAGTATTTATCAAAAAAGTAATTCACTTAACTTATATAAGAATGTATTCGGTATAATAAAAAATAATCTATTGGCTCCCATGGTAGCCAAAAAAGTGCAGGATGGTGTGATAAATTTATAATACCTGCAGCTCCCAAAATGTTACCACAGTAATGTGTTATTCTGTTTTACTAAAAGTTTGTTTTGCATGTTATTATTAATGATAATCTGCTTACTAAAGGTTATTGTCTATAACTGCAAGTAAAATATTTTATATATAGACTTTATTTTTTAATGTTTCTACTGGCTGAAAATTATTTTTCTCTGCTAGCAGATGTTATTCTTTGTCAACTACAAAGATAAAGGTAATAGGAATTTAATACATTTATTCTTACATTCTAACAGTCTTTCAGGCTAGTATATTATTTAAACGTGCTTCTGATAAATCACAAGCAATACGTTAATTGAATAAAAGGAAAGTTGGGTGTGTTGACTTTAATAGTAAATTTGTTTATTTTGATTATCGACATCACTCTGTCGTGTAGAGTCATTTGATATTTGATAGTTTGTACGAGTCATGTTAGACGTCTGGAGAATATTAAAAAGCATAGAAGTAAAAGTATCTTCGAAGGAATGAATAACTTAGCTATATTTCTGTGTAGTCATGAGGGAAGGGTCTGCACACCACTACTACAACACAATGACCAATGAAAGCTGGCTCTTTCTGTTCATCTCTCATCCCCTTAATCATATTTTGTTGTTGTAGTACAACACAACCAGCGCCTCATCTCGACAAGTAAGTAATGACTAATATGTTCAATTGTTCTAATTACTTCTAAACGTTATTTTCATACGTGAATGTAACTATTTTTTAGTGTCCATGTGGTTTTTGGAGAAGTAGTGTCTGGCCAGGAAATTGTTACACATATCGAGGGACTTCCAGTAGACCGTATGTCCCGTCCGTTGCAAGATGCGAAGGTTGTAAATTGTGGAGAACTTGTATTGAAGGTTAAAAGTAGAGGTGCGTCTAATGTTTTATAAAAAAAATTTCATTTTTCGTAAAAAGAAAAACTCAATATTCATTCAAATTTACAGCAAAGAAACGTGAAACGAAAGATAGTAGTTCTTCCGATTCTGATTCCGATTCATATGCAGGAAAGTCTAAAAAGAAAAAGAAGGCCAGGAAAAGGTACGATATATATATTATATGTATAGCGCATTCTAAAAACTCATAAAATAATCTAATAACGAAATATAATCATAATATAATAACTAATATTGCAGTAAAAAAAGAGCAAAATCAGAAGACGGTGAGATTCATGATTCGAACGAAGATGATCTTGGAAAACCTCATCCATTAGTTTCAGTCACAAAAATCGATCCAGATGAAATTCCTGAAGTGCCGGCAAATAAATTTTTATACAGAGCAGGGCCTACCAATAATGCGAATCAAAAAGAATTTAGGCAACATTATGGAAGGGATCGGGTACGATCAAATAGAAAAACTGGTCGCGTATTTAAAGGAAGAGGGATATTTGTAAGTATTTGTGTGCAGTATATATGGTGCACGGTATGTATACATATATTTTCCAAATGTTTTTATACGTTCCAATGAAATTCATCTTATTTTCAACGTATTATAACTTTTTCTTTATCTGTATAATACACGTAAATGAATTTCCAGCGATATCATACACCATCGCGTAGCCGTTCGAGAAGCGTAACGCCGCCTCACTGGAAGCAAGCTCAAAATCGTACCATTAAATTGCATGAATTTCAGGTATATATTAAATATGTAATCATATATGTATATTTAAATGTATGCAGAGGGATTGCTAGTAGGGATACAATACTATTCGCATGATTAATTTGTTTCTATATTTAAAATTACGTCTCAGAAATTAGAAAAGGAACGTTTAAAGAAAGAAGAAGAATTGAAGAAACGTGAGGCTGATAGGATTAAAAAATTTACTGAGAATCCGGACGAAGATAATCCAATAATGGACAAGTTCGATACAGATGCACGCGTATCCGAAGAATTGGAAAATAAAGAAAACGATCAGTCGGACGATAAGAAGGATGACAATAAAAATATGGAACAGGACCAAGATAATTTGAATACTAGTTCGGACGTAAATGATGCTATGGCAAAAGATAAAGTAGATGGAAAGCATAAAATTGAGAAAACAATAAAACGTGATTCGCATCGATCGTACGGTGATAGATCTTCGCGACGTGATTCACGGGATAGGAGCAGAAGACGCGGAAGTGGTCGTTCAAGATCGCGAGATCGTAGGAGATCTCGAGATAGAGATTATGACCGTAGGAACAGTCGCGATCGAAGAAACAGAAGGAATTATTATCCGCGAAGACGAGATTCTTACAGAATGATCAGACCCGCCAGAGATAATTACAGATATTATGATAGACGTAATGATTATAGAAGGACAAACAATTCAAATTCGAATTACGATGTGGATAAAAACCGAAGAAAGAGTGATAATGCGTCGGACACGAATAATCAACCGAAATTCAAGCGTCGTTCACGTTCAACTAGCTCTAGTAGTCAACACTCCAAAGACTAAACCTTTTGTTTTCCTATTATTTTCTGCATAACACTGCATTAATATTTGTAAATTTTTCATATGAATTTATTTAATTATAGCATATTTGTATGTATTTATATGTATGCAGGTTGTATGCTACCTTACATTTGTCAAAATTGTTAATAGGGATGTTCGAACGTAAATTGCGAATGCGAAAAGTAAAATCTATTTCTTTCGCATCAGAAATTTGTGTACCTTCAATAAGCATGTACAATAATTCTTTGAATGTTATGCAGAACGTTTAAACATATATAGGCTAACGTGTTTAAATAAACAGTAAACGTGTCTTCTAAGTGTATAGCATGGTACTGTAAATTAAAATTACTTTCACAGTAAGTTACTAATATATAAATTATATTTGAATTTATTTTTATGAGTGATTACCTTATGCGCAACAATTTCAAATCGTTCTGGAAAAATGATTTTCGATCAAGGGGGTCAATTGCAATTATTTTTGGCGAATGGAGACACCCCCGAAATCCTACGTACTTTTGAGAAAAAAATTCTTTACCGAAAATATACTGTGTGGCATTAAAATTTGTTTCAGAGGTGGCCGAACACCCTGTATACATACACATGTGCTCGTTCATAGGAATCTTTGCCCAGGCATTTTTACGTTTCGAGCAATATAGGCACATACATATAAGCAAACTCCATAATGAATGAAAAATTGACACGTAAATACACGTTTCAAGACCCCCTGATCATGTTTGACATGAAACAATACTTTGGAAATAAATCGTTTGAATATAGTTTATCAAGTAAGACTGTCGAAATTATTTTCAAACGATTTATTTCCTAATTGTTCTATTATTTCAAATAATAATTTTTTGATTTTATAGCAAAGAATGTTTATTTAATATCAATTCAATAAATTCAATTTGTATTTGTATATTTTTCGCCTATATAGGTAAATATACCATGTTCAGTTTTATTACATAAGTTGTTCCAAAACAGAGATGTAAAAAGTCTCTGATTTGTTAAATATAAAAGTTGTTCAGTTTATTTGTTCAGTCTAGTTGTTGTTCCCACAAATGAGATTTTCTTGGTCTTTAAAAAGACCGGTTTTGTCCCTTGGCCGCTGCTCGTGAAACATCTTCTTGGCCGCCAACTTCGATTTTGATCGAATGTAAATCTTCAATTAAATTCTTCATCTCGATACGGTCCGTCTTGCTTGGGGGTTGAATACGAAGAATATTCGAAAAGTTGTTCCTTAACGTCGTACAGTGACAAAATGCTCAGAAAAATTGTCAATTTTCAAACGATCATAACTTTTACAATAGTAAAACTTATATCATTTAAATTTTTTCTAGAAGTAGTACCTAGAAAAAAGTATTAGACAACATTTGATTTTGATTTCGATTAAAACTGAAATTTATATTGTTTTAAATTCGCAGCCATTAGCTCGGTGTTACCCATAATGAAGAAGTTCTTCTTGAAAGGTAACACCGATTACCAGGTCTCACCACGAGGAGGTTGCTGCGATTGGAAACCCAAAGTGAGATCGATGGAACAAAGTTCGATCGACCTTCCTTTTTACACACTTAGAAACTAGATTACGCAAAAAAAAAGATGCCAAGTAATTACTTTTCTAAAACAAAGGATGAAGCGAAATTGTGGGAGACGCGACACGACGAAACGCGACACAATGCTGCACAGTGCAGTAGGAACATGAGGTGCGACACCGTACCGAATAGCGGGTCAAAAGGGGCAGCTCGTTACCTCTTAGCAAGTCCAATTGAAGGGGAGGAGAATCGACGCACCAGACACGGGTTCCCCATTTCTCCAACGCGCCCTGCTGGGAGCCCGTAGGACCCAACCCGGGACGTCTTACACAGGAGAGAGATCCTGAGTCGGGGCTACCGCAGACAGGAACAGGTCCCCTCTACGGCCGATGACTCTTTCCCTAGAATTGTCTCACCAGAGGACGGCAACCGACCCTTCGAACCATCTAAACGGCCGATCACTTGCTTTTTACATCAAAGCAGCGGTGACCGGAGCTAGAAACGGGGAAACGAGACTGGAAAATAAGCTATTAATTAATTCATTACTTGGCAATCTACGCAGTAAATAAAATAATATACAATGTAAATTGAAAATTAACGTCGTAGGTGGAATTGAGAATTAATGTGAATTAATGAAATATAGGAAACATCGGAAAAACAAGGAAAAGAAGGAAAAAGAAAAATTCGACGTTAATTTTTACATTCGCGCTGCGCCTTAAAATTAATCGCTTACGTGTAAATCCCGATGAATCCGACGTCATCTATTGATCTCCTCCTCCTCCTAGAAATTGATCTGGTAAAAAACTGAAATAAAAATTAGTAGTTATGTGTACATGTAGACAAATAATAAAACCTAAATAACAAATTAGTTTGAAATAAGGAATTGGAACAATCCAACGAAGTAAATTAACGAAACGAATCATTCGAAAAAAAGAAACCAACGATGTGTACTTTGAATTATAGATTAATTTTGAAAATTAAAAAACCAACGAAGCGCAAGACGAATAACAAAATAAATCGTAAAAGAACAAACCAACGATGAAAGCGAGACGAAGATAGAATAGAATAAATTGAAAAATATCAACCCAACGATGTAATTAATATAGATAAAACTAGATGAACGAAGAACCCAAATATGAAAATACCTATATACATAAAAATGCAGAAAAACACAATATTTTCATTAGTTATATTAATATTAATTGTATCTATACCAAAACCAAAGGGTGATCCTTCCTTCCTGGTCAGCATCGCAGAAGATATCTGAAACAGAAAACAAAAACGCGTGACAGTACCCCCGGCGGTTCCAGGAGTACTGAAAAGAGTTGCCCAGCTGTGTCCACTTTTATGCAGTCAAGCCAAAGAATCAACGAGCCAATCAGCAGCCAGTCCGCTGGGGGCGACCATCGTCCGTCCACCTTGAAACGTTATAAGAGCCCCCTGAGGCCCTCGCGCGGGAGTTATCTCCCAACCACCAAGCAAGACGGACCGCATCGAGATGAAGAATTTAATTGAAGATTTACATTCGATCAAAATCGAAGATGGCGGCCAAGAAGATGTTTCACGAGCAGCGGGCAAGGGAGAAAACCGGTCTTTTTAAAGACCAAGAAAATCTCATTCGTGGGAACAACTTATGCAATGAACTGAACAACTTTTATATTTAACAACTCAGAGACACTTTACATCTCTGTTTTGTAACAACTTTTATATTTAACAACTCAGAGACACTTTACATCTCTGTTTTGTAACAACTTTTATATTTAACAACTCACAGACACTTTACATCTCTGTTTTGTAACAACTTTTATATTTAACAACTCAGAGACACTTTACATCTCTGTTTTGTAACAACTTTTATATTTAACAATTCAGAGACACTACATCTCTGTTTTGTAACAACTTTTATATTTAACAACTCACAGACACTTTACATCTCTGTTTTGTAACAACTTTTATATTTAACAACTCAGAGACACTTTACATCTCTGTTTTGTTACCGACTTTTATATTTAACAATTCAGCGACACTTTACATCTCTGTTATGGAACAAGTTATGCAATAAAACTGAACATGGTATATTTGCCTATATGTATAGGAAGGAAATTCGTCGTTAGTATTGTCGCCCGTCAATGCACTTAATTATGCAAGACCAGTATACTATCTAATTTTATTTTTATTATACCGGTTTGTAATATCGTAAAGATCAATGCAAAAACATTATGCACAGCTCTTGTATTTCTTTGATTTATCCAAGTAGTCAAAGTATAATATTTAACAAACTTTTGATTCAAATAAAATAACGAATGACACAAAATTTGAGTACCTGTTACATGTAACCTATGTATAAATGCATAACTAATATTGATATACGCATAACGAACTTAGTTTGTGATATGAAACATTAAGAAAAGTGTAAATTAATAAATAGGTTTCAAAATGGGTATTCCGGGTTTAACAACTTTCATAAACAATCGTTCAGATCGTTATTTGGAATATTTCGAGCTACGTGATACGTATTTAGTTATTTAGCTGTCAAATATATATTTCGTACAAGTGCAATTGTGTTTTTGGCGGTGATTACGATAAATATGCTCAACGAGTATCGGATTTTTTTGACGATTTGATAAAGTGCAATGTAGTACCATTAGTTTTGATCGATGGTGGTTGCGAGGATAAGAAACTGCAAACAGTTATATGTAGAACTGGAGAAAAGGTTCGTACAGCATCATCTTATTCTCCGATCTGTCAACAGAAAATGAAATTTTTTCCTTTACATATTTAGGAAGTTTTCAAAGATGTTAGGAGAAAGAAGAATATTCGTCATGTGCAATGCTTATTCGAAGCTGATAATGCTATAGCTACCGTAGCAAGGATATTGAATTGTCCTGTATCGAGTTATAATTCAGATTTTTATGTGTTTGGGACATTGCACATACCGTTTGATACATTGGACAATTACACGGTGAAAAGTTCAACTGGAAATGGTTACACGAAACGTTGTAAAATTTATAAAGTTGAACACTTATTAAATTCTTATAGAGGTTTAAGTCAATCTACACTGCCATTAGCTGCAATATTACTAGGCAATGATTATGTAAAACGTGGTACATTTAGAAACCTCTTTCGTTATTTAAAGATACGACGAATAACAAGAAAAAGGTATAGTAATCGTCAGTATTGTATAGAAGCAACTTTACAATGGTTGAGCGGATTCTACACCTTGAACAAAGCACTCATTGGAATACTATGTAGATCACCTAAAACCGTAAGACAAAAAATGGCTATACAAATGCATCTACAGAAATACTTGCTTACTTCCATTGGGGTTTTCACAGGAATATGCAGCTCGTGCCACAACACATTCTAATGTACATAGAAGAAACTGATAAAAATGGAGACTTTGAATCAGCAGAAGAAGAAGAAGAAGAGGAAGAAGACGAAGTTGAAATATTAGACATGCTTAAAGGGGTCAGAATCTGCTACCACTAATGCACTAGCTAATGTACCTAATTTGTTTGTAGATGAATTTCTTATGGGCAATTATCCTGCATATTTTAGGGACTTGTTGGTTCGACGTTTATATATTTGTCCTGTACAAATAGAGGATTATTCCTATCCATTGAGCAATGTAATAAGTTTAAAAATTATTAGAGTTATATATGCATTTCTGCAATCAGGAATTAATAGAAGGAGAGGTTTCATGAAATACATGATGAGAGACTGTAATAAAAAGCTTAAATGTTACGAACCAGAAGGCACTGACACTAAATTTTCTTCCCCATTACTGTCCCTATCTAATCTTAGAGAAGTACCATTAACGAGTCCAGGATTAAAAAATAATGTACAAACATGCGTCATTGATTTTTCATTACCATTTGAATTTAAATTCAAGTTATATAGACACAAATATATAAGCAAAGCCCATATTGAATGAAAAATTGACACGTAAATACACGTTTCAAGACCCCCTGATCATGTTTGACATAAAACAATACTTTGGAAATAAATCGTTTGAATATAGTTTATCAAGTAAGACTTTCGAAATTATTTTCAAACGATTTATTTTCTAATTGTTCTACTATTTCAAATAATAATTTTTTGATCTTATAGCAAAGAACATTTACTTAATATCAATTCAATAAATTCAATTTGTATTTGTATATTTTTCGCCTATACAGGCAAATATACCATGTTCAGTTTTATTACATAAGTTGTTCCAAAACAGAGATGTAAAAAGTCTCCGAGTTGTTAAATAGAAAAGTTGTTCCAAAACAGAGATGTAAAAAGTCTCAGAGTTGTTAAATATAAAAGTTGTTCAGTTTAGTGGTTCCCACAAATGAGATTTTCTTGGTCTTTAAAAAGACCGGTTTTGTCCTTTGGCCGCTGCTCGTGAACCATCATCTTTGGCCATCTTCGATTTTGATTGAATGGAAATCTTCAATTAAATTCTTCATCTCGATACGGTCCGTCTTGCTTGGTGGTTGGGAGATAACTCGCCGATCAACGCCTCAGGGGGCTCTTATATACTAGGAGCCCGGACGCTCACGAGAGACCGAGCGACATCTGTGCAATTTCGATACACGAATTGTTAACGAATTGTCCCCCAACATAAAATTAAAGAATAATTATTTCGATAATGAAATACTTATAGGTATATATAAAGCATTTCAACATATTCTCCGTCGAAACACGCGTTGTTTGCAACTTGAAACATTAAGATCCTTCAATCCGTTCAGAAGTTATAATGTTTTAACCATACGCATGAAATTTCGAGCGAACATTTCTGAATCTTTAAAACATTATAACTTTTGAACGGATTGAAGGATCTTAATGTTTCAAGTTGCAAACAACGCGTATTTTGATGGAGAATATGTAGAAATTGAATATTGAACAACTCAGAGACTGAACATCTCTGTTATGGAACAATTTATATATTTAACAACTCAGAGACACTTTACATCTCTGTTTTGTAACAACTTTTATATTTAACAATTCACAGTCACTTTACATCTCTGTTTTGTAACAACTTTTATATTTAACAATTCACAGACACTTTACATCTCTGTTTTGTAACCACTTTTATATTTAACAATTCACAGACACTTTACATCTCTGTTATGGCACAAGTTATGCAATAAAACTGAACATGGTATACATATTTGCCTATATGTATAGGAAGGAAATTCGTCGTTAGTATTGTCGCCCGACAATGCACTTAATTTCCTTCCTATACATATAGGCAAATATACCATGTTCAGTTTTATTGCATAACTTGTTCCATAACAGAGATGTAAAGTGTCGCTGAATTGTTAAATATAAAAGTCGGTAACAAAACAGAGATGTAAAGTGTCTCTGAGTTGTTAAATATAAAAGTTGTTACAAAACAGAGATGTAAAGTGTCTGTGAGTTGTTAAATATAAAAGTTGTTACAAAACAGAGATGTAGTGTCTCTGAATTGTTAAATATAAAAGTTGTTACAAAACAGAGATGTAAAGTGTCTCTGAGTTGTTAAATATAAAAGTTGTTACAAAACAGAGATGTAAAGTGTCTCTGAGTTGTTAAATATATAAATTGTTCCATAACAGAGATGTTCAGTCTCTGAGTTGTTCAATATTCAATTTCTACATATTCTCCATCAAAATACGCGTTGTTTGCAACTTGAAACATTAAGATCCTTCAATCCGTTCAAAAGTTATAATGTTTTAAAGATTCAGAAATGTTCGCTCGAAATTTCATGCGTATGGTTAAAACATTATAACTTCTGAACGGATTGAAGGATCTTAATGTTTCAAGTTGCAAACAACGCGTGTTTCGACGGAGAATATGTTGAAATGCTTTATATATACCTATAAGTATTTCATTATCGAAATAATTATTCTTTAATTTTATGTTGGGGGACAATTCGTTAACAATTCGTGTATCGAAAT